>NW_027497994.1:0-128242 GCF_021521415.1 Bidens hawaiensis | reverse complement strand
AAAAATACTATTATTCTTGGGGAACTTGACTTGAACATAATATTAGGGTAGCTGTGAGTGCGTTGGTTTCTATGTCATCAGTCCGAGCGAGGATCATTGCTTCCTTGTGATGAATGTGTGTGTTGGATTTGTTTGTGTGTTTATTCTAATGGTGGTTGCAATTGAAAGTCATACTGATCAAATGTTCTTAAAGTTAAGTTGGTTACTTAAGTCATGAGAAGTTTTGGACATGGCTTGAATTGGGGATCATGAGTAGCTTCTTGAAAGAACATGTAAAAGGGAATATAGAAGTTGTAAGGTTAACCAGACGGTGACCAAATTGTTAATGATAGTCAACGAAGCCAGAGATGGTGATTTTGAGCTTGTACTTTCAATGTTTAGGGATTTGTAGGCTTCTTTTGTATTATTCTTGCTAAAATATTGTGCAAGTACAAACAGGTGGGATTGTATTTTTAAATGGGCCAATTTTGGGAATAATTTGATAAATATGACTTTTTTATGTGTGGGCTGTCTAAAGGATTAAGGAATTACAGAAATTATTGGGCCAAGCTATTATCCACTTTGTATAGGCCCAAGATAGGTACTATTGGGCCGGATCAAAACTGTCCACTTGTGTTCCCCAATTCGGGGTAGAGGTGCACAAATTGGTTAACCGGTTAACCAATAACCAGTTAATTTTCTAACCGTGTTTTTTGGTGGGGAATAACCGCTTAGACCGGTTAATCGGGCCGGGTACTAACCGGTTTTGATAAAATAATAAAATAAAAAAACGGCATTGTCTCGGGTTCAGGTAACTTATGATTAACTAAAAAATCGGTTTTATCATTGTCTTGGTTGTTCATTTTCGGCATTGTGTGTTTTTCGCTTTTATTTTTGGAAGGGGAATGACGGGGAAAACATTTTGGTTTTTTAAATGTTTTCGTTTTTATTTATATTTTGAGTTATAATTTTTCTATTATTTTTTGAGAGATTTTTTTGGTAACGCCACAAACCTTCTCACACTTCTCATTTTTTTCCTAATCTGCATTTTAACTTTACCCTTATTATGCCACACATCCTAGTTTTACTTGCCTTCTTTATACAAAAATGAGCGTTGGAGCGTATCCATTGCGCACTGATTGTGTCATGTAAATTTGGTTGTTGGAGACTTAATATAATCCTTCATTTATTCATAAAACAATATATCTACTCACTTTTGTTATACTTTCACTTTTTAAAATGCGGAAACAACTTCCTTATTAATTAATACAGGCTATCAGTTTAAGATAAACATAGCTGGAATTAGTGTAACGGGAGCTAGAGGTGGGCAAATTAGTGTAACCGAATCGACCCGAAAATTGAACCGGTTTGAAACCAATTATGTAGAAACCGGTTTGGAACCAATTGAAACTGTAGGTTCGGAACCGGTTGGAATTTTCTCCACCAAAACCGGTTCCAAACCAGTTAACCGAACGAAGCCGGCCAAAACCGGGCAAAAACCGGTCAATCCCCGAACCGAAACCGATCAAAACTCGAACCGAAACCGATCGTAACATGATAAAAACTGGTTTTAACCCGAATCGAAACCGATCGTAAACCGGTTTTGATTTTGTTGACCAAACTGAACCGGTTTTAACCCAAACAGGTTTTGAGTTTTAAATCGGTTTGTGCACTCTAATGGGAGCTGTGGACCTGGATTTGGATTTGGAGTGTGGAGTAGCTTTATGGGCGGTGGGAGATGCAGCAAACCAAAGCAAAAGGCAAAACTTTGGTGTCCCACATAGACTAAATGAAGAATACAAAGACGAATAGAGTTCTTACATAAACAGCGGCCCAGGAGGTGAGGTGAGGTGAGGTGAGGAAGCATACTTTCTTGGCCTTTAGGCTAAAGTTAAGTGTGGTATCTGTTCTTATTAGTTTAATATTTGGCCCATTTGATATTAATATATTTTTTATGGGAAAAGGCTTGGCACAATAGCTTGCTATTGGGGTCTTTGAGTGTCGCATTAGGGTCAGGCTCTTGTATCATTAGACTATTAATCATTAACTATTGTCACATAATTAGTTTTCATAAAACATAAATCGGTAATTGGGTAGATCGAGTTCAATTGTATTAACAATCTAGTTAAGTTATCGTTTGTCATCACAATCAAACTATTAGGTTTTGTAATTACTGCGCAATCAAGTCAAGTGAATCTGAAATTAAGACTGAATATCACATTACCTGAACCTAGGATGAATACCCTTTAATTAATATTGTTTACAAATCATTAAAAGAAATCATTTTAGTTTAATTAATACTTTTCAAAATTGCTTGACATCGTCTGTCCGCCTTAGTTAAATAATTAATTTAGTTAAAATCATAAAATATTAGATTAACACTTTCCTTAAGTTCTTGTAGAGACGACCTTACTTTCCCGTACTCATAGGTATTTAAGTTAATAAAAATTAATTGTTTGAGCAGACTGCGACAGTCTACGTCAGCCGTCACAATTCAGATTACATGCCTAGGTAGCTGTTTCTCATATTTGAATTCACAATTCATAAATACACCCGATCAATCAAAAATCTGTTTTTACGATTAAGCACGATTAACTCCCGGCAAACGCACCAGTTATAGAAATGTTATATGAGCGTTTACGAGCCAGGAATCTAGTCGCAAATCGATACGTTAATGATCGTGCTCATACATTAAAGGATGATTACATTACATGGATGATGAATACATTAAGGATCTAGAGAGAATCCAGCAACATAATGTTACTGGATAAATATGGCACAGATCTCTATGCAAACTAACTATGGTAGGCCTATTTATAGGCCGGTCTCATTCGTTACACTGTATTAATGAATGAGACCTCTCATTCGTTAACAAGGTTAACGAATAAAGTTTTTTCATAGCCATTTGCTAAACACCCTTAGCGAATGGGTACACCTTAACGAATGAGCTACTATTCGTTACACTGTAGTAACGAATGGGCTCTTACATTAACGGATGAGCCTAGTCTTAACGAATGAGGTCTCAATCGCTAAACATGCTTAGCGAATGAGCCTTTATACATTAAGTGTAAAGACCAAACTTCCCCTATCTTATTCGAACAGCTGCGGACACCAAATCCGTGCACTTACAGACTCCCCCTTTCCCGTAGCTGTCGAATGCTTTCCAATACTTTAGTCTTCAATAAGTTAGCGTTGAATACTTTAACGAAAAATACGTTAAAGTTGAATACTTTAACCGTGAATACTTTATCTGCATATCATCAGCCGTACAGCCAACCTCCCCCTTGGCTGATGATTCTCGGGCTTGTGCAAACAGACAAAATATAACTTTTTGTAAGCAAACCAACAACTTGTAGCTACTCGTATCAGATCTCCCCCTCACATAAGCATCTCCAGGTGATCATTTAGATCATCCAACTGACATATGATATGGTTCGATCAAACGAGTCAATCAGCAGCATGTCATCGGCTATCTGTCGCACCGGTAAAGCAAAAATATCTTTACGTTTTAACCTCGTCACCCATCTTCATGAATAACCCGATCACTCAATATCTTTCACTTAGGTCTTCACTTTCTCGATAACGTCTATCCCAAAATATAACTCTTTGAATCTCTTCGGCAACCAATACGCTTGGATGCGCTACTGTTTTGGATATATGATTCAGATTTCCAACCTTCGTTAATCAACCCCAAACGATCATATTCTTCAATCTAGATGACAAGACTCGTATATTCTTCAACAAGATCAACCCATTCAAGAATTGTCCCCTTTAACAGAAGCAATCCGCCGAAAACTCGTAGTCAACATAGTTAGGATCAAAGTCCCTCAGAAAGAAGTAAACGGACAGACGCTCGTATCCCACATAGTCAGGTTTCAATCTCGAACAAATCAATCCACGATCGAAGAACAACAGCAGTCTTGAACTCAGTCAAACGTAGCTTTGCAATCATGAATTACCACCTGAATTGCAGTAATTTTTCAAGAAATCCTTGCAAACGTAGGAAGATACCAATCGAATAACCTCTTTGAAATTTTTATCTCCCCCATTTCTTGACAAATTAGGCAAGGTCTTGAACAATTATTTGAAAATTTTCAAGAAAATTCTCGTTCACTTAGTCGATTACTCCCCCTCGGCCCCTCGATATGTGTGAAAAGTCGGCCGGAAAATATTTCATCAAAATTTGCAAGAAGAGTATCCAGAATATTCGGAATATCCCCGAAAAATTTCGTTTAAGAAAATTTTCCGAAAATACTCTTTTTTTATTTTATTATTATTATTTTTTTTAAGAATCTCATACATTATCCTTCTTCATTCGTTATCCGGGTATCCTCATTCGTCTGACATCACTCATTCATCTGACAATGAACGAAAAGGTTACATTCGTTAACCCTCATAACGAATGTACACATACGTTAAACTCACATTCGTTAAACCTTTAACGAATGTCTTCCATACGTTAATCACCCTCATTCGTTAATCATCCTCATTCGTATGAACAGTACATGAATAAGGTTTCATTGGGTTATGAGCTTTACATTCGTTAAACACTGTAAGGAATAACTCATTCGTTAAATCTCCGTAACGATATGAACATTTAAATTAACGAATCATCCTTCAAACGGTTACTGTAGCCGGAAAACCGTGAATCGCCGGAAAATTCAGTTACAGTCGCCAGAATCTGGAAAAAATCAAGCTCCAACAAAGGCGGATTCATCAAATCTTCATCAAATCACAACCAAATTATACTTGAATGATCGGATTTACATCAGGAACTTGAATCTATCATCAGATTCATCAATCGTTCACTGAATTCATCAAAATCTTATCAAACAGATTACAAATATGATGAACACGAACTGGTACGTATCACGAGCAACCTCCGGCTCTGATACCAGTTATAGAAATGTTATACGAGCGTTTACGAGCCAGGAATCTAGTCGCAAATCGATACGTTAATGATCGTGTTCATACATTAAAGGATGATTACATTACATGGATGATGAATACATTAAGGATCTAGAGAGCATCCAACAGCATAACGTTACAGGGGATAAATATGGCACAGATCTCTATGCAAACTAACTATGGTAGGCCTATTTATAGGCTGGTCTCATTCGTTACACTGTATTAACGAATGAGACCTCTCATTCGTTAACAAGGTTAACGAATAAGGTCTTTCCATAGCCCATTCGCTAAACACCCTTAGCGAATGGGTATATCTTAACGAATGAGCTACCATTCGTTACACTGTAGTAACGAATGGGCTCTTACATTAACGGATGAGCCTAGTCTTAACGAATGAGGCCTCATTCGCTAAACATGCTTAGCGAATGAGCCTTTATACATTAAGTGTAAAGACCAAACTACCCCTATCCTATTCAAACAGCTGCGGACACCAAATCCCATGCACTTACAATTAAGGTCTCAAATTCGGTAATCTGTTTTTCTAGTTTATTTAGTTTAATTTATTATAAGTTTTAAATTAAATATATTAAACTATAAAAACAATATTTTCTTAATTATTAATTAATTAGCCTTTAGTTCTAGTTTCGTTAATTCAATAAGTGTCTCTAGAATTCGATACTCCCGGACTTCTCTTTAGCTATACTACACCCGAAAGGTATATTTGTCTGTTGTTACTGGTCTAGTTTAGGGTCATCTAGGTTTTTATTACTAGGTGAGCTTGGCTATTAATTGCTTAATTTTTTAGACCGCTTTTTTTCACATTATTATTTAATTTAAATTATAATATCTGAGTACAAATTAGAGAGGTTCCATTCACTACACTTTTTTTTGGTAAAAAGCCCCAATTATGCATGGCGCCATATGACGCAAAATGTCCTATAGAAACTCCATCCACTACACATGGTCTAAATAATAGCCAATTTGTGCATGTGAGTTTTGAAAGGATATTTTAGACGGAAATTTATTTATTGCAACAGATATAATTGGGTAGACAAATCATATTAATCTAAAAACTAATCACTCATATTATTATTAGAAAGGACACAAACTATTTTTCTTGAACTCTCAAACTTTTCACCTACAATGTATTTTGGTTTTTGAGATATCATCAACATTTATAATAGCATTCACATCCGTAAGTACCACGGTCCCTAAAAAATTTGCAGTGTCCATTGCCATCAGGGTGTTTTGCAGCGCATTCTTGTTTACAAGTAGGGTTTTCACAACCTGCGTAGCCAATAACATCATAGCATATATCGCCTTCAACCACTGAGACACCAACTGAAAACAAATAAAGAACACTATATGATAACTAGAAAAACACCTTTGGATATATGTACCGATTTAAATACAAAGTAGGAAAAGAACTAATTAACAAACCTCCAATCATAATAATAAGCAGCATCAGGCAAGAGTATGCTGACTTAGACTTAGACATGTTGTCTATTCTCAAACACAAAAAATGCTAAAATATGAAGTTTCAAAATGATTTTGCTTTTAGGATTGGTTATGTTTGATTTAGTTAAATAGGGGAAAAAATTATCTTATTGTTATCTTTTTATGTTTGAAATAAAAAAACCCACATTCTTTTAGTGACTATATTTAATGAAAAGATAACTATCAGTTTTATTAAAGCTATTATGTCTGTTACTTTTATTTAATGCAAAGATAACTATTAATTTTTGTTGATGCATTTTGAGTCAGTAGTCTATAGTTTAATGCTTGTCTTGTCGTATTAAACAATGTGTTATGTTTGTGTTTACCTTTATGTTTGATGTGTTTATAAGAGGCGAAGACAAAACCTTGAGCGAAGTTGAGATAACTTCGTCTACACTGTAAAGACGAATATGAGTGTGTTATAAACTCATCTTCGGCTAGGTTTTACTAAGTTCTGCCTCTTAAGGTTTTGCTTTACCGTGCATTGATAGATACATAGTTATTAATCAATACAAGTAATCCTTTTGGTTTAATCCTTGCTTCTACTCGTTCTAGATTATTGTTAATACTCGTAAAAAAATACTAAGTGGATTCCGCACCCTTAGAGTTTGTGATATTTCTATTGTCGATCCATTCCAGAGACCTACAATTTTAATAACTATGTTACCAATAATGGATTTACAATATATAATAGATATTTTTACAAACAAAACTATTTAATAAATAATTCTTTATTTAAAAGGGTAAAATATAATTATTAGGGATGTCACTTTTACCCAAAACCTGAAACCCAACCCGAAAAAACCCGTACCCGAACTAAACCGACTCGAAAAACCCGAACCCGAGAAAATACTAACCCGAACCCGAACCGAAGTAATTCGGGTTGGTTCTCGGGTTTGATTTATAAGTTTCGGGTTAACCCAAAAAACCCAAATAAACTTTTAGTTTTGAAATTAAATATATTTTTAGATATAATAATATGCTTAGTTTTAGTCACTAAAGTTATCATAATTTGAGCTTAATCGACTGTTGTCATTCCAACTATTATGGATCGATTGTTTATTGTTAATTTATGTTTTCCATTTATTACTAATAGCAATCTTAATCGAACAACCAAATCACGTCTGATTGAAGACGATTATGGTTCGAGTTAGCTACTTAGTTTTACTCTTCTTTTGAATTGTTTTATGACTTTATCAAGTTATGTTGGTTTATTATTTGATTATTTGCGTTACGAGCAAAGAAGAATATGTTGTTTTAATTTTAGCATTGAAGTTTTTTTTGTTTTTAGTTTCATTTTCTAGGATACTCGAAACCCGATTAACCCAACCAGAAAAATCCCAAACCTGAAAAACCCGTGAGAGATTTGGATTGAGTTTCAGGTTAAGATTTAAAACTTTGAAACCCGAAGAACTTGACCCAAAGAACCCGAAACTCGAAGAACACCCCTAATAATTATAACATACTACAAATAGATGCAATTTTGTGAGGATTTAAATTAAAACAAATAGAAAATTTGAAGTTTACATTGATGAATATAATTCTAGAAGTTGGAAAAAAGATATAAAGAAACTAAAAATACAAATTATGAAAATTTATAAGATTTAAAATGATGAAATAAAAACGGATTTAAAGGATTTCCAATAAATGCAACGAATTTTAAGGATTTTCAATAAATGCAATGGATTTTCAATTAATGCATTCAACCATGTGAAAGCAGGTTTTTGACTCGGGACCACTAAAGGTATGTTTGATAAAGAGTTTTTAAAAGTTTTTAGTTATAAGCTTTTAAAAAAAAGTTTATATTTAATAAAAAGTTTTGTTTGGTTAAGTAAGTGGCCCGGGCCTGGTTGGTGCGCCACATAAGTTGCATCATTAAGGGAACACCACCATCCATAATCACCCAATCTTGTTTGTTATTGTTAGTATGGTTGGTAAAATTATTATTATTGTTGTTGTTTTAAATGTTCTGATATTAATATTAATGGAAACGGAGTTGTTTAAAAAAAATATTTTTGGTCATGCAGACGGTTTTTACACGTGTTTGATTTCAAATGACAAATAGTTTACAAATATTAATATTAATTATTTTAAAGAAATTAATAAAATGCATTGAAAACTAGAAAACACAAAACTTACCCAATTCATATTTCACATTCTCTACACGGTTATCGCAAATATTGGTTATCGCACTGAGATATCGGTGGGATATCGGTAATTTTAACGTCATGTAAAATTCATATATATAGCAATTTAATACTAATAATTCAGTATAGTCTCCTACCATTAACAAATTAACATTTTGCAAATTGCAAAACACTAACAATCGTAGCAAGTAAGAATTGATTAAGACTTAAAACAATAATATTGAACACTAAAATTTGATAATTAAGACTTAAAACATTGATATCGGGAATATCGGTGATATATCGGTCAAATATTAGTCCAATATCATTCAAATATCGGTCAATATCATGATATTGTTGGTACCGGTATTCTGAACCGATATTCTGACTTATATATCACCAAGGGACCGATAACCGATATATCACTGATATATCGACGGTATCGACTACATAGTTTACACCAAGTTTTTATCCGCACACACACCACCAACATCCACTTTAAAAGTTGGTGCGCCTATGTGGCACGTGGCACATGTTTCTCATATTGTAACATCCGTATATTTAAGAGGTAATAATAAAATTATTATTTTTATTTAAGATTTTGTTCATTTTAGTGGATAAATGTAAGTTGGGCTTGAGGAATTTCATGTGTTGTTCACGAGCCGAATTGAACCGAGCGAAAGCTTGTTCGTTGCTTGGCTCGTTTACAACCGAACCGAACGACTGAAATTTGAACTGAGCGAAAAACGAAACGAGCCAAAATCGAACCCAGCATTTTCCGATCGAACATCGAGCGAATTCGAGCGTTTTTTATTTCTTTTTCACTTTAAAAATTTCAATAAGAAACAAGTTTGAAGGTTGTAAATAGTATATTTTGTACACAAATTAGTAGTTTTTAGACAAACGTATAATAGGTTGTAAATTGTTAGGAGAAAGAAGTTTGAAGTGAGATATTGAACATGTAAACAAACTTTTAGTATTCTGAAAACCTAAATCGAACTAATAAAACTATAAAATTGACGGAATAGGAAATTTTTTTAAAGGTTTAAAAAATTGTATACTTATATTTTATGTGTGCTGTCTATATATTTATATATTTGTTCATATATAATTATATATAAAATAAATTAAAAATATTTGAGCCGAACCGAACCGAGCAGACCTTTGCTCGTTGCTTGGTTCGTTTACAAACCGAACCAAGCAGAGCGGCTCGTTTACAATCGAGCGAAAAAACGAGCGAGCATTTTCCGGGCAAATTCCGAACGAGTTCGAGCGTCAAGAGGTTTGGACGGCCCTAAATCGTTAAGAGAGAGATGGGTTTGAAGTAGTAAATAGGCTAGAACCCATGAGCATGGACATATAAAAGCCATAAACATTATCTAAAACCCCAATCCCTCCCATATTCACCTACACTCTCAAAACACAAAACACACGCGCGCATCTTGCTTCTCCCTCAAATCTGATCCAGCCAAGCGAAAGAGTTGAGCAACTTGTTTAAATGTTTTCCACATTAATAATCATCAGAAAATTAGCATTCCAAGTCTAGCTCAATACATGGTTCACCCAAAGGCATGTTCAAGGGAAAGAGATTGATTGAATGATGTCGTTTGGCCTTGAGAATTTGTATGGTGATGAATCTATTATGTAAATTATGTGGTTATGTGCTAGTTGTTTATTACTTTTGTTGGTGGAAGAGATTCATACACATACTCAAATGCAAAGTGGGAGGGTCCGACGGGATGTACCTGCGCCGCCCATTTTTCAACTTTTGTTAATAAATGGCGGTATCATTATCATTATCTATACTCCAAGTAGCTCGGCGAATGGGGGTTCCTTAGTAGATTTGACTTATGTCAAGCAAACAAGAATATCATGTATTTACTTTTCTTTTACTTTGTGATTGAGACATTACATCTTAACTTGTGAATTTTACACTTTTCATATTATATACATATGCAAAACTTTATGAACTCTCACCAACATTATTGTTGACAAAATATATTATTTTAAACGTGCTGACGTGCTGCCGGTTGAAGTTTAATTTAAGGATTGAAGACTAGATAGTTGGACCATTAGGTTATTAGAAACATATCTTAATGAAATTCAAAGTTATTGTATTGTTATTTGATTTATGCCAAATTGTGTATTTGCGATTTAATGAAATGAAATAAATATAATTATTGTCGCTTTAATAGCATTACGAGCTTATGAGTGATCTGTACGTTACACCCGGGCGTATTCCGCTTAAAGCCGGGGTGTTACAAACACTGTGCAAAATTTTCCAATACATCAGAACCAGTAGATTTGACAAATCTGTTCTATTGACAACACTGTTTTAGATTCCTTTTGGGGTTTTGATTTTTCTCTTTGTCATTTCCCTAATAGGCATCCCTAATGCATCACAAGCACAAAAAATCGATTGATCACAATCATACATCTTTTCAACACACTAAGGTTTAACAAGAGCTCATCAGCAAACATCTTTTCAACACCTTTTAACTTGTAAACTTTCCAGTTTTTACCCTTAACACTCAGTTTTGAAAATGATGTTGATATCTTTTTAGAAACAACTTTCTTCTCACATGTCCTTGGTGTAACAATCGTTTTGGTTTACCAGTTTTTGATTTCTCAGCAGTTTGTAGTTCACAAAGAATATGATTTTCGCAAGGTATATTTTCATTCTTGTGAACCACCACTGGTTTAACCAAATCTTCAATTATAATATCATCAGATTGAGATAAAACCAGATTGCTTTGAATATAAGATTTTAGAGTTAAACAATTTGTTTTTTTTCTTAATAGTCGTCTTTAGATCAACTGGTTGAACTTTATCCTCATTGATTATTTTAACCTTAGTAACAGCCACAGGAGGATCTACTGTCAATGGATAGTTAATTTCCACTTCTTTTAGATCTACTGTGTCTGGTCGTATGGTGTAATCATTTTGAAAAGGAGGAGGGATTTCAACAAACCCTAAACCAGGTTTACCACCCTTTTGGTGATTGCTGTTAACTTCAATAATTTCATTGAGTAGAAAAGATGAATTTCTAAATTTACCCAATTTATTCTTTAACTTCAGCACCTCATTTTCTACTCAACTTACTTGATGGTTCTTAAAGAAAATGGGTATTTCGAAACCCCATATCTCAAATGTGTAGATTTTGTAGAAAAATTAAGGAAGTGTGAACTTAAGATGGTGAATTTAAGGCATGGCAAAGTATTCGAGTTAAGGGAGAATGAAGATGCTGATTGTTTTTACAAGATTGATGTTGATAAAGATTGGAGACGTACAGCTAATACCAAAGGGGAGTTTGTTAGTGCATTTTCTTCAGGCATTATTTGTATAAAGACACTTGTTTTTCCCGATGAGGATCGATGAACTCGATATTGATCTAAGAAACTGAAACGCACAGTGTTTGTTTCGATGCGTTTTGGTACTAATCGGTGAACGAAAATGACCGAGCACGTACACAAGATGTAAATAATAACTCGATAAAGCTCATTAAAAATTTCGACAGAGTTTCGGTACAATACGGTGTCTCGTAAAATATCGGTTGTTCGTAACTCTTGTAACTAACTAAACAAATGAAACTAAATGATACATATTTATACTTAGATCACATTTGTTATGAACATCTTCATTCGTTAAGTAGATCAGCATGCTCATTCGCTAGTTGAAATTCTCCATTCGTTATTCATATGCCTTCCATACTTCCATGTCAAATCTAACGAATGAGCCTCTTATGTGCACACAAACACATTCATTAACTTGTTTCCTTCATTTGTTAACTTGTATGTTTCTCATTTTTTATCTCATCTGGCTCCCACTCATCATCCTTGACTTCCTTGTATACATGCATTAACATATAAGCCTCATTATAAAGACTAAATGATTTGTTGGTTCAACACCCAGCACTTGTCACATTTCATGTACTAACACTCTGATGGATCAGTACCGGTTAAGGTTAATCCCACAAAATCAGATTAGAAGCTATAGATACGTCTCTAGACCTATTTTAATGAAGAGCAACATACAGTGAGGATATTGAGAAACCCAGGGAAGTGTCAACTGGCTGATTGCATTAAAAAGTTTGTCCCTAGCAAGACAAAACAAGATTTGACAGTGGTGGAGATGATCTACTGGGTCAACCAGAAGGGAGTTTTTGGTTTAGCAGTTGCAAAAAGAGCATATATAAGATAAAAATAGCTCCACTTTTGGTGTATATAAAAAGTGTTGAGTTAATGATCTTTAACAGCTGAATGGTGGAAATTATAGAAGAAAGGAGATCTCAAACATGAAACACTTATCTATTAAGGTGCTTAGTTTGGCATGTAGTGCATCAGAATTTGAAAGAAACGGGAGCACATTTGAGCATGTAAATAGTTCAACCTTTAAATTTTGTGTATGTTCTTCGCTTATTCTTTTATAGTATCTACTATTTATCATTTTTAACAAATCCATTTAAAGAAAACAAACTGACTAGAACACAAGAACATGCATGATCTAGTGTTTGTTAAATACAGTAAGATGCGCGCTTAAGAATCGACGAGATGCAAATATGGTCCTTGATCCAGTATCATTGGATGACATCGGCAATGGTAAAGAGTGGTTAATTGGACGATGGATGAATACCCTGTTTTTGATAATGAGGATTTGACATGGACAACTAGAAGAGAGGCAAGCACTGAGAAGTGAGAAGCCTTAGGTAAACTGCAATTCACCTATAAGTTGATAAGTTGAGGGATCACCTACTTCACACAAATCTTCCAATATGTATACTTAAAAAGTATACCTAAGACCTTTAATCACAAGGTTTGAATCGTTATGTGAGTTTGATCTTATCATGTGGTTTTATTGGAAAGGCGCTAAAGTACGACTTCATATAGAAATCACCATTTAAGAGAAAAATGCTTCTTGAAGATGAAGTTTTTGGTTACGTCACCAGCATACCTCATATACCAATGGTTTTGCTTTATATCAACTTGAGGGAGGCATCCTGATGTATATAAAAATATACATTTTTTAAGCATCAAAAAATCTCCAAAATACTATATTTTATTATATTATCTAGTTCAAATAGCTACTTATTATGTTAATTTATATTTTCAAGTTTATGCCAGCCTCAAACAAAGAAAAGAGTGGATACACGAAGAAAAATGAAGAAATTATGTATTAGCCAATTTAACACACCTCCCTGTTCAAGAAGCACATCCCTGTGGTCACCTTTCAAAGAAAAGACAAATTCTGATGAAGCTAACACGGGGCTGGTCTCAACTAGCACACCCCCGTGGTCACCTTTTCAAAATAAAGACAGAATTTGATGAAGCTAACACGGAGCCGTGTCTCATGTAGCACGCCCCCTGTGGTCACCCTCCCAAGAAAAGACAAAAATATAAGCATCTGACATCTAAAACATACCCCCATGTCACACCCACCACTCCCCCATGCTAAGTCATCATATGTACGATGGACAAGAAATTAATGCACCTGGACAACTAGGAATGCTAAAAAGAAAATCTTGATATTTTATTCAAAATATATTTTATTCAAGAAATTAAGCCATTAGGGAAGGCCACCCGCGCAGCATGGCTACACGCACAAGGCACTTAGCTCTCGATCATTCAGTGTCACCTGAAGGAATGAGCCAAGCCGGGAGCAATCCCGCACAGAGGCGGGAGGGGGAATACTCCCGCCCAAATAAGCCAGTCCGTATACTGAAGGATCTTTTACTGTACCTGACGAGGTATGGGCGAAAGATCTGATCAGAGATACGACAGCTCACTGATACAGTATGGCGAGCAGCATGCTCCTGTACTGTATCACTATTAGCCGCTGCCTACTCACCAACTACTGTCATACCACGTGCATAGCCGGCAGTTGGTGGAAAGGGAATAGTACACAGCAGGCCTGGTCACTATCAGCCGCTGCCTACCCACCAACTACCAGCACGGCACGTGCGTAGGCTACTGTTGATGAACAGGAACACTGTAGCAGCCGGCCATACCTCCTTGGAAACCTACCTTCGGCTATAAATACCCCAAATGGTATGATCATCTCAACATTACATTATCACATTATCATCATAATATACCTGATATCTGCTCTAGCAATCTCTTAATATACTTTTATATTTAAAGAGCAATCTAGTCTGATTCTCACGCCGGAGGGTGGTCACAAGGAGGAACCCCCCCCTTCTCAGTGACGAGCTCACGGTGTCTGTTTTGCAGGTTATCAGAAGAACCATCTTCCAAGGGTCTAACCCCTCGTGGGAAACATCTATCTAACCCCCAGGTTACCAGTAATCTGCCCGGGGTCCGGTTAGTGTTTCTTCATTGGCGCCATCCGTGCATAAAGCTAGAACTACAATTTTCTCCAGTTTTTTCAAACTTTTACAAAGATGGTTAGAGAAATTCCGGTAACCACAACCCCAGCTACTGGGGGGAATACCGGCAACACAGTTTTTACAAACACTACCCCGGCTACCGAAGCCGGGGCAAGTGAAGTAAATTTTACAAACACTACCCCACTTACCAAAGCTGGGGCAAGTGCAGTAAATGATCAACTACTGGGATCCACCAATACCCAGTTTGAGAAACGAAGACTCCCCCGCCAGACTCTCGATGAAGTTAAGGCATGGGCGGAGGCACAACAAAAGGAATTCCAGGCCGAGTGGACGAACGCTTGCGTTCCGTGCAACAGGCCGACGAATTCGAATACTGGGAGGATGACTCGGAGGAATCCGACTCCGACGCGAACCCTCGCCATAGGGCAAAAGGGAAGCGTAAGGAAACGGAATCCCAACCGAAAAGGCATTTTGGACAAGCCTTCAAACCAAAAAGCACAGGTGGAAGTCCACGAGACTTCTCCAAAACATTCAGACCAAACGTTGCAAATGCGGGAACGTCCAAATTTGCTAGGGACATTGCGGAAGCAATCGCCCCAAAGAGTGCCAAACAAATGCCTAACATAGGCACATATGACGGTTTATCTGATCCAGACGATCATTTGAACAGGTTCATAGCGGGGGCAACCGTCAGCAATTGGACGGAACCCACGTGGTGCTACATGTTCCAAATGACGCTTGTTGGGGCTGCTAGAGCTTGGTTTGATCGTCTACCGGTCAACCATATCTACGACTGGGCAGACTTCCAACAGAAGTTTAGCCAACACTTCAGCCAGCAACGGAAGTATACCGAGGAGCAATGGACAATCCTCAAATGCTTACGAGAGGAAGATGAATCTCTGCCAAACTTCATCACTCGCTTCAACTCAAAGAAGCTAAGTTTGGGCAATATCAGCGAAGATCTTGTTCGCGCTGCCTTCATCCAGGGCGCACATGACCCAGAGCTCATCCGCACCCTAACGGGTAAAGATGGCATGCCATCCACATGGGATGGCATCATGACAGCAGCAAAGCGCTATGTGGAAACAGAGAAGCAACTGGGTAGAGATCTCCCACAGAGCACAAACCTCTACACTCAGAAGACGAGAGAAGACAACGTCCTCACCGCCAGACTAAATAAAAAGCGAAAGCTAGGCATTTGGCAGTCAAGGGTAAACTTTGACACCTCATCCGGCTTGCAACATCGAGTGGGCGGAAGGGATAATGTACAGTCGCACCGGAACTCCAGATGGACGCCACTCACCAAAAGCGTCACTGAGATATTCGCCACTGAAGAGCTCCCATGGCCAAAGCCTCCAATAATCCGACATCGTCACGATGCTGATCAGAGCAAATACTGTGACTTCCATAAGACAAAAGGCCACAACACTGAAGAATGCATAGACGTAAAGGACATGGTCGAAGCATTTGTCAGAGATGGGACGCTCGCGCACCTCGTGGCACAATAAAGGCTGAGCAGGCGGGTGCGTATAGAACCTCAGCTGGGGAAGACACGAATCAATTCCAGCTTCAAAATCGAGACTACATGCTGCGTAAAGAACGAGATCCCGAACCAGGTGCGTATCGGCTCGATGGCACTCCCATCCCAACATGGAAGGGAGCTCATTTACACAGTCTTTATGTAAATCAATTCCAATTTGTAAAGAAAAGGCCAAGAGCCACTTCTAATGGAAATGATTCTCTTTAAGAACATCGAAGCTGATGATTTTACATTCATACTTTTCTGAACACTAATATGCCGGTTTTCACCGCATAATTACGTGAAGTCATTGCATGGGAAGGCGGTCCTACCCGCACGAACCCAATAACGTGACAAACCTTCACGCAGGTCAGTTTGGGAAATAGTTCAGCACCCAAAAATGAAAGTGCCGGTCTATCCGCATGAATCATTAAAATAATAACCTATCAACAACCGCGCGTCGAACGGTTAAACTACGCAACACTGGTGACGGCGTTCACATTACGTGAAGTCGTTGCGTGGGAAGGCGGTCCTACCCGCACGAACCCAATAACTTGACAAACCTTCACGCAGGTCAGTTGAAGGGGAAGAGTTCAATTATCCTATTAAATGAAAGTGCCAGTCTATCCGCATGAATCATGAAAGGAAACCGAACACTAACCTATCGACAACCGCGCGTCGAACGGTTCAAAACAAAATTCTTAAAAAGGATAAGGAAAACCTACACGCAGGTCAGATAAGGGTAAAGTTTTGCCATCCTACTAAGTGCAAGTGACGGTTCTACCCGCACAATCACGAAAGAGGAAGCAAGACTTCCTGTTATCAACCACGTTCAAAGGTTAACTTACCCTCAAAAGGTGAGAAAAACCTACACGCAGGTCAGATAAGGGTAAAGTTTTGCCATCCTACTAAGTGCAAGTGACGGTTCTACCCGCACAACCACGAAAGAGGAAGCAAGACTTCCTATTATCAACCACGTTCAAAGGTTAACTTATCTTAATGCCTTAGAAATTTCGAAAAGGAAAACCTACACGCAGGTCAGATGAAGGTTAAAGTTTAGCCATCCTACCAAGTGCAAGTGACGGTTCTACCCGCACAATCACGAAGGAGGAAGCGAAACTTTAACCCATTATCAACCACGTTCAAAGGTTCTTATTCTAAACACTTGGAAAATTGCTAATTTAAACTAAGTATGCAAGTCATAAGTTTATAAAGCAAGGAACCCAAAGAAGGAAATAACAATCTTATACGCAAAAAGATTAATATTTCAAGAATATATTACAAGAATGGCCGGGTAACAACCCGCCTAAGAGAATAAAACTATACAAGTCTTAGCAATGGGAAGGGATCTTCAGGATCAAGCTTCAGGGCCGCTTCCACTTAGACCCGCTCCGTCAGAAGAACGGGGTGGTTCGAGGAACGCTTTGAGGACAGCTAACCCATCATCAGCAGCAGCTACTTCGTCGACCTTTTCCACCACTGGATGCGGGAAGGCGGCGTATTGGTTCAATGCTTGGTCATAAATGGCTTCGGTATCCACATCGAACAAAGGGAAGTTGGAAGGCGGGACGCCTTTCTCAACAAACCCTAGACCAAGCAGGAAGCCGGCCTTTTCCCCATCCTCATGAGAAGCGTTGAGGGCTGCGGTCATAGCATCATCGTAAGAGGTCTCTGAAAAGACCCGACGCACAACCTACAAAGAAAAAATACAAGTATTAGAACCTTTTCTTACAAAAGAAAAGCGAGAAGATAAAGCTAAACATACCTGAGGCAACGCTTCTCGAAGAAGCCATTGGAGGGCAGCTTGAGCTTCGTTATGGGCGCGTTCGGCTTCGCTCTTGTTAAGGTTGGCAAGTAAAACTTCCTTTGCGGCAGCCTCTTCGACGCCCTTAAGCTTCCGCTCGGTGTGGTCAAGCACCCCTCTTTGGTCCAAGATTTCCTGGAGTTTCTTGGCATCTTCCATTGCCAAGGCATCATGAGCGCGTTGGAGAGCCTCTAATTTGGCCTTGAGCTCCTCATTCTCCACACGCAAAGGCTCAGCAACGGCTTCAGCCTTGGCAGCCCTCTCGGTTGCGTTTCGCGCAGTCTCCCTGGCCAGCCGAAGCTGTTCATTCACAGCTTGGGCAGCCTTGGAGCGGGCCTCGAGTCGCGCCTGAACTTCAACCTCGAGGGCCTTGAAGGCCTTCTCCTTGTCGGCGGCAGCTGCCGCCAGCTGTTGGTTCTCCTCCCGAAGAGCACGCGCCTCAGATACGTCCTTGGCGCGAGCTGCTTTCAACTTGTCGTTTTCACGACAAAGCAGCTCGACGCGCGGCTGCATCCGGGCTTGGAGAACCCGAAGCTCATTGGTTAGCCTACCCTCCTGGTAGCTAGCCATGGCTTCCCCCAACGCACCATGAGGAGCAGCGTGGCGAGCCCAGTCCACGCACTCCACAGGGGTACGAAGGGTTGTTCCTCGGCGTATGTTCCATCGCGGAACATACACTTCATTGGAATCCGACACTGCAAAAGAAACAAAGGCAGTAAGGAAAAGATGATAAAAAACATAAGGGAAAAAGAAAGGAACCCTACGCACCTGTAGGGTCAATGACAGGCCGATAGCCGCCAAACCCATCACCTGAACCTAAAGGAAATCCATCCAACAGGTCAGGCAGACGGGAAGGGGGCAAAGATCGGCGGGAAGCCCTGCGCGTACCTGATGGTCCGGCCGTAGGTGCCGGTGGCGCGGGCATGGTGGCAGCCGCCGTGGTCGCCGTTGTGGTCGCCGCCGCGGTCGCCGCCTCCTCAGCAGCAGCAGTAACCGCCGGCTCCGTGAAGGATGCTGTAAAAATCGCACTCACGGCCGGCGGTGACGTCATCTCAGCCGGAACAGTTGGCTCAAAGGAACGAGCAACTGGACCAGCGGATGCAGGCGCAGGCGCCTGGGTCGACGCCTCAGGAAGGCTGACCGAGCCTACCGTCATTGGCGGGGAGGTACTCCCCTGCGCTTCACCCCGGAATGCGTCAACATCCACGCCTGCACAAAGAAGAAAGTGTTAAATTTAAGAAGTAATAAATCTGCAAAGGCATTATGATTGTACTTACGGGTTTTCTTGACCCTGAACGTACGGACGGGCGGGGAGGAACCCGATGGAGCCGGCCTCTTGGTACCGGTCACCGTCGTCTTCGTTGGTTCTCCGGAGGTAACGGTCGTAGCCTCCGGAACAGTGGTCTTCTCACCACCGGGCTTCCCCGCCACCTCTTCACTATCTGACTCCGAGTCAGATAGAACCACCGGACCAGCCGTGGAGGCCTTCTCCTTCCCTTTCCCGCCGGCAGCAGCTTTCTTCTTCCGCACCAATGGAGGAGCATCTGAGGATTCCTCAGAAGAAGACAGGTCAAGAATTCCAACAGCGGGTACAGCATTGAGAGATTGAGGAAAGAATATCGCCTTACCTGGCCGCCGGTGGCTCAGGATCTCGTGGCCCAGCGGATAGACCTCCACAAAACGATCCGCCGTTTGCTCCAGGATGGGCAACTCGCCCTCGTCCAGAGCACGAGTACCCATCCGCGCAGGACCGTCGGTTTCCCGCGGGAACAGAAGCGACTCCAAATTATTTCCCTCTGAAAGAAAAGAAACAGTTAGAAGACAAACTTGTATCAAAAAGAAAGACAAGACATACCATAGGGAATAGAGTTCAAACCGTATTCGAGAAGGATGGGAACCTGAGACGCATCCTTCCACACCCGGCTCATCCCTAACATGACCATCCCGGACTCCGCAAACCGGTAAACCGGAGATTGGATCCGGGATATCTTCGAAAACCATTCCGCCTCCTGGTAGTTGGGGGCGTGAAGGCTCGGTATCGCTTGGCCATTTTTAAACTTCATGGCAGGGGGATGGCGCGGGCAGAAATGTAAAAGAATTCCTGCTTCCACGCGCGAAGACTGCGCTCGGTGTCGCAAATCTTCAGACCCTTAATACGGGTCGTCAAGGTGTACCACCCCTGGATGCACCTCCAGGTATAGAAGGTCATCAGGCGGTCCACATGGGGCTCGATGCCCAAAATCCGGCACACCCACTCAAAATGGCGAATCTTGGCGATCGCCATGGGGTGCAGCTCGGTCAAATGAACACCGTGCCTCTCAAGGACACGGTAAACAAATTTTGTCAACGGGAATCTAAGATTCCCATAGACAAAAAATGCAGCATAAACCCCGATCTTGCCTCTGGGGGCATCATACACGGTCTGGTGGGATTCAGGAAACTCAGGCTCGAGATGATCGAGCATGAACTTCCTGACAACATACCGGTACTGATCGCCGGGCAGAGCACACTGGCACTCGCCAGCAGTACCCCTGTCGTCAGATATAGCTTCAGCATCACGAGAAGACATCTTGCAGAGAAAGAAGAGAACGATTTCGTGAGAATGCTCGATTGAATAAAGGAGTATTCGCCGGAAATCGCCTTAAAGATGAAGAGAAGAGTGAAAAGTGTGAATTGCAAATAACCCTCTACCCCTTTATATAGTAATCGCAATTAATGCGGTGAATTTAATGCGGAGGAGAGAGAAATCGAATGTGCAATGAAACTATGACACGTGGCAAAAAGCAAGCTGGCAACAGCTGTTGAAAGGACGTGTGCCAGTAATTTCGCGGCCACGCGCCCGAAAAATCGCGCCCACGCGCCTGAAAAAGCGACTGGAATGACCATGTTCTGTCACGTCACCATAACTTCCTGCACGTCCTGACACAGTCAGAAGAAACCGTCGCACGACGTTTCAGAGGTTTGGACTGTTCTGATCTTTTCACCAACTCTTCGAATTTCAAAATTCAAAATTCGAAAATATTAAACAAGTAACCGTAAGACGGATGCGGGTACAGTGTAAAGGCAAAACCCTTCACATACCTAGCACCCGCAGGGAATTGAAGCCAAATAAACCTTGGCAAACAAGTAACCGTAAGACGGATGCGGGTACAGTGTAAAGGCAAAACCCTTCACATACCTAGCACCCGCAGGGAATTGAAGCCAAATAAACCTTGGCAAACAAGTAACCGTAAGACGGATGCGGGTACAGTGTAAAGGCAAAACCCTTCACATACCTAGCACCCGCAGGGAATTGAAGCCAAATAAACCTTGGCAAACAAGTAACCGTAAGACGGATGCGGGTACAGTGTAAAGGCAAAACCCTTCACATACCGAGCACCCGCAGAGAATTGAAGCCAAGTACCTCGGCAACCAAGTAACTATAAGACGGCTGCGGGTACAGTGTTCAGGCAAAACCCTTCACATACCTAGCACCCGCAGGGAATTGACGCCAGGAATACCTTGGAAGTAAAGTAACCGTAAGACGAGCGCAGGTACAGTGTTAAGGCAAAACCCTTCACATACCTAGCGCTCCGCTGGGAATTGAAACCGAGAAGGATCTTCTGGGCAATGCTTGCGGAAACGGAAATAACATCCCCGCATAGCGGGAACGTCGAGAACTACGTTGTTTGAAGCTCCAGGATGGAATTGGTGGTCTTAACATAATTGATCACTATGTTCAAAACTACCAAAACCTCATGGAAAATCCATACAACTGGGACTCAATGCTCCTGACTTGCGAGGAGGTTACAGACCTACCCGCATCATACCCAAAGACCAAGCAGGAAACTCGGGCATTTCTGCAAGTGACAAGGACTTCCGCGGAAAGAATCCCCATGGAAAACCTTACAAAACCCTTTTCAAAACCCTTTGCTCAAGTCCAAAAGTTCACCTCACTTTATTAAACACTCATGAGAAGAACATTGGACTGGGGGGACTTGAAGAGGTAGGTCCCAGCAGAGCCCAGTTGGACCCGCAAGACTCACCTTAAACAGGGAAGTCTGCGCAGAGACCAACTGGATCCGCAGAACCAACCATGCTCAGAGACGTGACGTCCTTACGCGCAGTACGCAAGCTGGTCCCGCAGGAAATGCCTCCCAATGGTGAAGGATTCCGCCTGTCCCCGCAGCCTCGGATACAAGCCATTAGGGAAGGCCACCCGCGCAGCATGGCTACACGCACAAGGCACTTAGCTCTCGATCATTCAGTGTCACCTGAAGGAATGAGCCAAGCCGGGAGCAATCCCGCACAGAGGCGGGAGGGGGAATACTCCCGCCCAAATAAGCCAGTCCGTATACTGAAGGATCTTTTACTGTACCTGACGAGGTATGGGCGAAAGATCTGATCAGAGATACGACAGCTCACTGATACAGTATGGCGAGCAGCATGCTCCTGTACTGTATCACTATTAGCCGCTGCCTACTCACCAACTACTGTCATACCACGTGCATAGCCGGCAGTTGGTGGAAAGGGAATAGTACACAGCAGGCCTGGTCACTATCAGCCGCTGCCTACCCACCAACTACCAGCAGGGCACGTGCGTAGGCTACTGTTGATGAACAGGAACACTGTAGCAGCCGGCCATACCTCCTTGGAAACCTACCTTCGGCTATAAATACCCCAAATGGTATGATCATCTCAACATTACATTATCACATTATCATCATAATATACCTGATATCTGCTCTAGCAATCTCTTAATATACTTTTATATTTAAAGAGCAATCTAGTCTGATTCTCACGCCGGAGGGTGGTCACAAGGAGGAACCCCCCCCCTTCTCAGTGACGAGCTCACGGTGTCTGTTTTGCAGGTTATCAGAAGAACCATCTTCCAAGGGTCTAACCCCTCGTGGGAAACATCTTTCTAACCCCCAGGTTACCAGTAATCTGCCCGGGGTCCGGTTAGTGTTTCTTCAAACATGCATGATCTAGTGTTTGTTAAATACAGTAAGATGCGCGCTTAAGAATCGACGAGATGCAAATATGGTCCTTGATCCAGTATCATTGGATGACATCGGCAATGGTAAAGAGTGGTTAATTGGACGATGGATGAATACCCTGTTTTTGATAATGAGGATTTGACATGGACAACTAGAAGAGAGGCAAGCACTGAGAAGTGAGAAGCCTTAGGTAAACTGCAATTCACCTATAAGTTGATAAGTTGAGGGATCACCTACTTCACACAAATCTTCCAATATGTATACTTAAAAAGTATACCTAAGACCTTTAATCACAAGGTTTGAATCGTTATGTGAGTTTGATCTTATCATGTGGTTTTATTGGAAAGGCGCTAAAGTACGACTTCATATAGAAATCACCATTTAAGAGAAAAATGCTTCTTGAAGATGAAGTTTTTGGTTACGTCACCAGCATACCTCATATACCAATGGTTTTGCTTTATATCAACTTGAGGGAGGCATCCTGATGTATATAAAAATATACATTTTTTAAGCATCAAAAAATCTCCAAAATACTATATTTTATTATATTATCTAGTTCAAATAGCTACTTATTATGTTAATTTATATTTTCAAGTTTATGCCAGCCTCAAACAAAGAAAAGAGTGGATACACGAAGAAAAATGAAGAAATTATGTATTAGCCAATTTAACACACCTCCCTGTTCAAGAAGCACATCCCTGTGGTCACCTTTCAAAGAAAAGACAAATTCTGATGAAGCTAACACGGGGCTGGTCTCAACTAGCACACCCCCGTGGTCACCTTTTCAAAATAAAGACAGAATTTGATGAAGCTAACACGGAGCCGTGTCTCATGTAGCACGCCCCCTGTGGTCACCCTCCCAAGAAAAGACAAAAATATAAGCATCTGACATCTAAAACATACCCCCATGTCACACCCACCACTCCCCCATGCTAAGTCATCATATGTACGATGGACAAGAAATTAATGCACCTGGACAACTAGGAATGCTAAAAAGAAAATCTTGATATTTTATTCAAAATATATTTCCTTGTGTTGTACTTTGAAAAGATGAGATACATGCTATGATCAATTTCTCTAGTCTTGGTAATTCTAAAACAACAATGTTAAATACGATTGATTAGGCTGCCATGCTAGTTAAATCATACGTTAAAGGAATGTGTAATTATAGTCTACTTAAAATAAACCAAGGGGAGGTTGTGTGACTAAACTATAATCACCCAAAGTTGTTAGGATTAGTATTTGAAAATCGAAGTCAATCCTAATCTTTATACTTTACTAAAACTACTTGCTTACTTATATTGACATTTTCGTGATAGACATGAAGTTATGCATTTTACTTTCTTTTATGTCATAGGGTGATTCACTTAGGAATGTGGGGTTATTCTATCTTATATTATTAAAGCAATTTAATCACATTCATAATATTAATAATCAAAGAAGAGTTAAGTGAATTCATGATTTAGATGGTAACCTTTATATATTGATTTTCTCGTCTAAAATCCATCTACTTGTTCACCTATTTTATTTTATTATAACTTAAAAAGATTTAGTTTAAAAACACCCCTAACTGATTATTACCTTCTGTTAATTTAGAACAAAGATTAATTATTAGAAATCATTCATGTCCATGGATCGATACTTAATTCTTATCAATACGATTCTACATATAAGATAGATATTGCTTATATGTGTGTGGTTTAGTCTTAGTAGAATCATTTTATATTAAAACCTGGTTTTGTGTGAAATCAAAGAAATCAATGCTTTTTATGCATACCCACACACCACACTACATCCTTACTGTGTTCATCGTTAATTTTAATGGTGATTATGGTCTTCTTTGTATTTATAGTGATTAACTTTCCATTGATATAGTTATTGGTGGTGGCAGTTTCTGCATTCATCATAGCACTCAACGATTGGGGTTTTTTATAATACATGATTTGAATCAACACATTGGTAATACAAGATATACAAACGTTTTACCAGCATGTACAAACACATTTCAACATATTGGTAACACAATGGAATCACGCAGAAGGTTATAACAGCCTATACAAACGGTAATTTCACGCATATCACTCCCTCGGGTTCAAACAAATAGGCCTGTACTCACAATCATGCAAGCAAATCTAGTAATCACTCTCAGCGATCTGCTATCAAGGCAGGCGCATAACAGCACGATGCATATCCAATTTAAAGTTATCAAATTATAACTCAAGCACTGAATCACTAATACTTTTTAAAATTGTAGCCAATCAAAGCCACATGTCAATCTATAATCGCTGTCATTGACATAAACCGCCTGTGGTACTACGTCAGCACATACCACTTTTTTTTGTAAGTGTAAGGACCATGAGAAGATTTCAGAGTAAAATGCATGTAAGTAAACACAACACTGACCTAATTACCCTTGACATAAACATACTAAAACTACCCGAACAACTACTAGTATTGTGTAATACACTAATTGCAAATGAATACTCTAGTACAAAAGCCGTATTTTTCAATGAAGCAGTTATTGAAAAGCTCAACATCAATTGCAAAGATGTGATCACAACAAGAAAGGATGCACCGACCAATAGACCCATAACTAATACCGAATTATATTTTCGCAATCTGAGGCATACCATGTATGCTAATCACTACAACCTACCATGAAAAAGGTCGGGAGGACCTATGTTAGTGGAGCAAAAAGACAAGCATCAATTACTCCATCCAGACCTAACGCTAAAGGAATCATGCCAAAGAGACAACTCGAAGAAACAACTACCAAACAACCTCACAAACAATAGATACTAATTAACACATATCATATCAGATAAGGGTGAATCATGCAAATTAGCAAAAGAATGAAGGCGTAGAAGAACACGTATTCTAAGGCTGCAAACACTTTTTGAACATCAGCAGCACCAATCAACAACAACGTACAACTCTAGGACAATCTTTTACAATGCAAAATGCCCTTTTGAACATTAGCAACTTTGAAAAAGACATGCAGATGCTCAACCTACATCACCTTGCTGAGGTAGTAAATAAGTACAAAAACTGTATTAACCACATACAATTATGTAAACTTGGGGGCATTTTTGGTAACTCATCAAGTGGTCACAGTTATGAAATAACATAGCACGCATTCCCCATACTATATCTTTTAACTACAATTAGTGGCACATCAGTAGCCAAGTGCGGGTAATAATTCTAGTTGTAATTTATAAGGCACACAATATTTTTGAAGTATATAAATGTTATCCTTTTTTTCTTTTCTTTCAAAGTTGTAACTTATTTACAGACCAACATAAGTTACTATTTCTACTTAAAGGTGTCTTTCAAAAGAAAAACAAATGGTTTTCACTAAGCACAATGCCATTTCACCTTGTTTAATGATGGCTTTTTATGAGTAATTTAGACCATTTGAATACAAAAACACCAACTAAAACCATTAGGAGGTAAGAAAAATAAAAACTCAACAAAAAAAAAATTTACCAAAATATAGTTCAATCCTCAAGAATTCACACTTCATCAGGCGCAATCCCTTAAGTTTAATGTGTTATAATCTTACCCTTGTTCTTTGCTTTACTACCCAATCCTCTACTCATGTTTATTCAACTTCGACCAAAAAAGTAACCTACACACAAACTTATCATAATTAGTTTAAATTCTTTAACATTCTAAGCAACATTTTAATGATACAGATTTCAAGTGCTTCACACAATTCGAGATTGCAGGAAATTATTCAATGTTAGGATTAACTGTAACACACATACAATTTCAAATGAAAAAAAAAAAAGATATACAAGTTTACCTGGTTTCAGTTATTGTAGACATCCTATATTTGTTGCTAGTAGTGTATTACTTAGTTCTTGCCTGAAAATACATTTTTTGTCATAAAAATTAAAAAATTCATGAAGAAGAAATTATTATCAGGAACCAGAGAGCATACTTGTTACAATGGTTATTTGTCAATTGGCTCCTTTGGGTCTACAAAGTTAATCCACCATGCCAGTAAACCCAATAATGTGCAGACCTTTCAATGGAAAAATGCTCTGTGGAAGATGACTTATGCTTGTACCTTCTATATTTAACTCTATTAAACATTCCAAAAGTCCAAGTTCCTCCGGCAATTTCTCAACCCCAATACAATGAGAGAGGTGTAAATACTTTAAACATTTCAATTTACAGATGTTGTTTGGAATATCTCGTAAATGTTTACATTCTGTTATGATTAGCTTCTCTAAACATTCTAATTGACCAAGGTCATCAGGTAACTTCTCTAGTAGCAAACATGATTTAAGTTCAAGAGATTTTAGATGTTTCAACATCCATATGCTTTTTGGAAGATGCTTGATCACTTTAATTGACAAAGTTATATCTTCAAGATGATTACATTCTTTAATATCTAACATCTCCAAATGTGGAGTCAGCCCAAGGTTCAGGTTACTCAGCCTAGAACCACTTAAGTTGAGGAATTTAAGATTTGGACATTCAACTGGCACGTGGAGTTCTTCAAAATCATTACATCCTCCAAGATCTAACCTTTCGAGATGTGGAGTTAGACCAAGGTTAAAGGTTCTCAACTTTGAATAACCAAGGTTAAGGAATACAAGCTTTGATGGACTTTCATTAGACATATCAAGTTTCATAAAATCATTGCATCCTGTGAGATCTAATTTCTCCAGATGTGGAGTAAGTCCAAGGTTAAGTTTACTCAACTTAGACCAACAGAGGTCAATTAATTGGAGCTTTGGGCACTCAACAGGCATGTGAAGCTGTACAAAGTCATTACATCCTCTAAGGTCTAACCTTTCAATATTTGGAGTCATCGCAAGGTCAAAGGATTTCAACTTTGAATAAGCCATATTAAGAAATTTGAGCTTTGGGCATTCATCATGCATTTGAAGTTCTACAAAATTATTACATGCTCCAAGATCTAATCTCTCAAGATGTAGAGTCAACCTAAGGTTAAGGTTACCTAACTTTGACCACCGAATGTCGAGTACTTTGAGCTTTGGACACTCAACGGGCATATAAAGTTCTACAAAGTCATTACATCCCCGAAGATCTAATATCTCAAGATGTGGAGTAAGCCCAATGTCAAAGCTTCTCAACCTCGAATAACTCAAGTTAAGGAACTTGAGCTTCGGACATTTAATGGGCATGTGAAGTTCTTCAAAGTCATTACATCCTCCAAGATCTAACCTCTCAAGATGTGGAGTCAGCCCAAGGTTAAGGTTACGCAACTTTGACCAACGAAGGTCTAGTATTTTGAGCTTTTGACACTTCAATGGCATGAGAAGTTCTACAAGCTCATTACATCCTCGAAGATCTAATCTCTCAAGGTGCGGAGTCAAATGTAGGTCAAAGGTTCTCAACTTTGAGTAACTGAGGTTAAGGAGTCGGAGCTTTAGACATTCTCTAGGCATATGAAGTTCTACAAAGTCATTACATCCACCAACATATAATTTCTCAAGATGTGGAATCAGTTCAAGGTTAAGGCTACTTAACTTAGACCAACGAAGGTCAAGTATTTTGAGGTTTGGACATTCAACAGGCAAGTGAAGCTCTACAAAATCATTACACCCTCCAAGATCTAACCTCTCGAGATGTGGAGTCAGCCCAAGGTCAAGGCTACTCAACTTAGACCAACGTGCGTCGAGTGATTTTAGCTTTTGACATAAAGTATCCATTTGAAGTTCTACAAATTCATTACAACCTCGAAGATCTAATCTCTCAAGATGTGGTGTTAGCCCAAGATTAAGGTTACTCAACTTAGACCAACGAAGATCAAGTAATTTAAGGCTTGTGCATTCAACAGGCATGTAAAGTTCTTCAAAGTCATTACATCCTCCCAGATGTAACCTCTCAAGATGTGGAGTCAACCCAAGGTCTAAGGCTTTCAACTTTGAGTAAGTAGCGTTAAGTAATCTAAGGTTTGAACATTTAACGGGTAATTGAAATCCTACAAACTCATTACATCCTCCAAGATCTAAACTCTCAAGATGTGGTGCCATACCAAGGTTAATGTTTCTCAACTTAGAGCAATGGAGGTCAATCAGTTTGAGATTTGAAAATTCTATAAACATGTGAAGTTCTACGAAGTCATTACATCCACCAAGTTCTAACCTCTATATATTTGGAGTCAGTCCAAGGTTCAAGGTTCTTAACTTTGAAGAACTGAGGTTAAGGAATCGGAGATTTTTAAGAACCTATCATATGCAAACAAAAAAATATATGAATATCACTATAATGACAAATATAAACTATGATGCATAATGAAAAACAACTTGTAAACCTTCATTTTACCTTACTTTCTCCATCTTCCCAGAGTTCAGAAATGTTGCTGAAACACATTTCCAAGCTAACAAGATTATTTGCTTCAAATGTTTTAGGTAAACTCCAAAAAGGGTAATAATACCAATGTATAAATCGTAAAGAATTTGGTAAGTATTGGTAAATTTCATCAAATTTCCAACTGCTATTTAAAAAATCATTATGACCTTTACGAAGATAGAAAGATCTATTATTCACGTAAAGATATCTAAGTTCGTTCATGTTTCTAAGACCTTTCATAATGATAGTTGGATGGAGATCCCCGTGCCGTAGTTTTATGTATCTTGTTGCTTGAGTTCCCTGTAAGTAAAAAAGTAGAAGCATGATTTTTTTTTAGTTCATGACAAATAAAAATGTTAGTATTCTTCTTTACAAATAAACTTAAACCTTACCATGTCCTTAACCAATATATCTTTAAGTTCCTTCTCAATCCATAATCGACTATGTCTATGAGGTTTAGTAGGGTGTAAACGACGAATAATACTCTTGCCCATTTCTTCAACGTGGTCATGTAAGGACACACGATCATTACCAGAAATGGTTATCAAAGATTTCTGCTCAAGAACCCTTAGACCAATTTGAGCATAAAATCCACAGCTTTCAAGTATTCTGATTACTTCTTCTTTCATTTCACCTTTTAATATGCATGCAACATTTAGGAATATTTCTTTATGATCATTCTCTAAAGCAACAAAGCTTAGTTCCAATTTTTCAAAGGTTTGCTTCTCTGGAATTTTTTTTAATCTTTCTAGGGCATCTACCCATTCATGCTCAGTTTTACCACAAAGAAATGAACCTAGAGCTTTAACTGTTAATGGAAGACCAGCAGCATAATGCACAACTTTTCCCGATAGCTCTTCATAACCTCGAATTGGAGTCTCTCCCCCAAATGCATACCTATTAAACAGGCATATTGCTTCCTCGTGTGATAACAAATTCGCTTCATGAATAAAGTTCACCCGGTGAGCTGCTAACACTTGCTCATCTCTTGTTGTGATGATGATTTTACTTCCAGATTTAAACCAATTAGGCTCACCTGCTAACGCCTCAAGCTGGTCGATACGATCAACATCATCTAGAACAAGAAGAACCTTTCTACTACGCAACATCTTTTTCAGAATATTTTTTCCCGAATTAACACTTGTTACTCCGATGCTTTGATCATTTAACACATCTGTAAGAATCTGTTTTTGCAATTTCTTTAAACCAGATAAAGACTCTTTTGAAACTTCTCTTACATTCTCAACAAAGCTTGTACCTTCGAACCAAATGGCTATCTTATCATAAACCGCTCTTGCTAGAGTTGTCTTCCCACTTCCTCCCATCCCTTTGATTCCAATCATGCAAACATCATCAAAACCACTTTCTAAAGATGAAACTATAACCTTTGCACGTGTCTCCATACCTACTAATTTTGCATCGTCACTGGAATTAATCAATCGTAGCTCTAGTGAAATCTGGTCAACAATCTTTTGGATAAATTTAGCTTCATGCCTGTTTGTTAAAGAAGTGACACAATTAAGTTCAAATCCATACCATACAATCATAAATTGATAGCACAGTATATACACGTCTTTCATGTTCAATCTTTCAAAGAATAAAATTTGACTTATAATTCAACAATACAACAGGAGCCTTTTGAACATAGATTAGCTAGAAAGGAACGGAAAATATAGAATATAGCACGAACAAATTACCCATCAAGAGTATTCTTCAACTCCCACCCAGCGAGACCGGCTGCTTTTTGAAGAGCCTCTCTCCATCTCCCAGCATCTTCATTTTTATGTTTGGCAAATGCTTCTCCAACCGCCCCAATTTGTTTTCGGATTTCAGTGGGTTCCACGTCATAAAACACGGGGTAAGCAGTGTGCTCTATCGCCTTCTGGCACTCCATAATCTTTACAAGCTCGTCCAAGCACCACGTTGAAGATGCATAGTTCTTGGAGAAAACAATGATGTAAAATTTCGAGTTTTCGATGGATCCAATAAGCTCATCACTTATCCGGTTCCCTTTCTTGATTTTCTCATCATCTTTGTAAGTTTCGATGCTCTTTTGTTTAAGAGCATAATAAAGATGATCAACAAAAGTTTTACGGGTGTCTTCACCCCTAAAACTCAAAAATACGTCATATTTGAAGCTCTTTTGAATGAACGAACTTGAAGCAGATGCCATTGAATATATATTTGAATGATCCAATAAACTGATATCTTAGTTGGGGGAAATTTATATGAACTAACTGCAAACAAATTTGGAAGAGATGAATAACCCTTCAAGAGTTAACATATTGGTTGGAAGAAAATTAGCAATTACGTGAAGAAATGTAACGCCGGTCAATTGGTCAAATGGATTAGATGCCTATTTTGAATTTTGTGTTTATCTCTCTTATTTTTTCCACACGTAACCAAACGTCAAGCCGTTCAATCATTCCGTACATAATTGATTCTAATTAACTTACGTGACAAAAGAATAAAAAAAAAACAAAACATGATATTTTGTGATAATCTTTCTGAAGAATGATACGTGGTAGGTTGGCCGCCATTTTTATTTCAGGGCGGTTAGGTGGTTAAGATATAAAATGAGAGATTAATGATTCAACTTTGGTAAAATACAACAAAAAAATGGTAGGTTGGCCTTTTATCCCTATTAAATGTAGCATAAACTATATTTGTACATGAGTGTACGAGTAAAATTGGCCTGCCGTTCTATTTATTTTTATTTTTATTGTACCAGCTTTAATTAGTTGGGTCTAAATTATGAGTGCATTAACTAGTTATTTGTCAAGCTGGTTAATGGCAATACCGTTTATGGTTTTTGAGTAGAAAATCTCTAACTTGTCTAAGCGGTTTCGGTTATTAACCTAACCGGCTAAAATAACTGGTTTTTATTAAAAATTAATAATTAATTGCTAAAATCCCCTTATTATATACGATGTTCTCGATTTAAGATGTTTTTGAAATTCATAAGCATATTCCAGATATTGAGCATAAAAGGAAGTTGATGCAATTTAAAATTATAGTGGCTTGTTGGTGTATGGAATAATTTTATCTTTGATAAATAAACCGATCAAGGTTGATAATATTTTTGGAGACATCAAAGTATTAACTTTCTTATAGATTAAAAATTGGCTAGAGGTTCGAACGTAGATTAGACTAAATGGAAAGTGTTAGTTGTGTAATTGCTTTTTAAATGTATCGGCTAGCCCTTTCTAGCTTCTTGGTAGTGAGGGAGTTTCGCTTACTTTAATGGAAATTTGCGGTTTAACGAAAATAATAAAAAATAAAATAAAAACCTGCATGTGGTGCGAGAATGTTGCCAACTTTTTAAAATTCTGAAAATTAATTAAACGCGTAATGACACATGTTATTAACAATTAAAAATCTGTTTACAGAGTGGAATTTTGAATTTCGGGGTGTTTGACGTCACCCGGTTGTCAGCTAGTGACGTACCATTGGCGTGGCTTCATCCTTCACTTGGGCCTCCCGTTTTCAATTGTTCAAAAGTAAAAAACTACAATTCTAGAATCATACAGAATGACGATAAATTATTAAAGATGTTCAAAGATTGAGAAATACGATCACATATATAAATGATCATGTATTCAGGGTAGAATTATTAATATATAATACAATTGAGAGCTTTGGTGTCGCCAAGCCCCCATCGGGTTACTTGACGGAATCATATAAGTCAAGGCATTTACTTTTTTTTCGTTTTACTTTCGGTGCTGTAACAATAACGGACTGAATATCATTTTTCTTTATAGTTCTGGTATCGTAATGAACGTGATGGAAACCGGCCGAATTCGCGTAGACTCACTGTGTTTTAGTTCTGGTACCGTAACAAATGTAACAAAGACGACCAGTGCTTTGTTTTAGTTCTGGTACCATTAGGTTTTTTGTTGTTACTATTAGGTTTTTTTTCTTTGTTATTATAAAGCATTGTTTATGTAGATTGGTATTTTAGTTGATTTTGTTTCCTACGCCTCATTTTTGGTGATTCGTATTGTTTCCTATGTTTTCAAGTTAAAATTATTTTGTACATGAGCATTCATATATATATATATATATATATATATATATATATATATGGGAGGGTTATCCGCAAAACAAGTAGTTTCCTAGGAAGACTATGAATAAATCATAGCCATTGGATTATGTTAATCAATGGTTAAGATTTAAAATTACCAAAAACCGACATAGTTTCCTAGAATTACTTTTTCTCCATTATAACCGGCATAGTTTCGTATAATTGTTCTTTCACCATGGGTTGTAATGCCACATGCCAAAAATCAATTTGTTCTTTCTATTCATAGGAAAATCCTTATTTTTATTTGAACCTTTCTTTATATAATAGGGGAGGAATATTTTGAGAACATTGTTGAGTTTTAAGAACTTAAGAACTCTATTATTGGCCACACATTTAATTAAATGGATTAGATTATGTTGTTGAGATTAAATCTGATTAAAAAATCAACGGAGGAAAGAGAATAAATATGTAAGCGATTACACTAATTTTAACGTTTGTCACACATATGTAAAAAGTCGACTCGGTGCATAAAAAATTCTGTAATTTATTTACGTATATGTAACCTACATATATTACGCATGTGTAAAAAAAATTGTTGCATTGAGTTCTTTCGAGTTCTTAAAACTCAAAGTGGTTCTCATTTGAAATCTCCCCTGTATGTATGTATGTATGTATATGTATAGGGTTAGGTTAAAATAAACCAACTTGAGTTGTGAAAACTCTAGAAACCCATTCTCAATCATATGTTTTTAATTAAAGTTTGAATCTTGTCGTCCACAATTAAAGCTAATAAAAAATGTAAACATAAATATAATTTTTTTTCTCTTCTGAAAACATATATAAAAATTAGTAAAAAATATTAAAAAATAGCAAAATAATTCTTTTTTATTTTTCGATGTTTTATATTAAATGTAACAACATATATTACATGTGTAAAAAAAATGATGTTACATAGTGTTTTACGGGTTTTCACAACTCAAATGTGTTTTCATTATATATTTCTTCTATGTGTGTGTGTGTTGGGGGGATGGATATTGCGAGAAGTGATATTACAGTGAGAAGTGCGAGAAATAAATTTGAGTCGTTGATTATGTTTGATTTATGGTTTATAATCATAATGGCATTCTTGTAATAAATATAGAATTCATTTATAAGGTTTTTTTATTAGAAAATGGGTACTTTGGTCTTATTCTACCATAACAAATGTTTACAATCAATGAATTCCCTAAACATTTGCTAATATATCATTTAATGATTAATACTAACCTAATACTCCTATCCGAATTTAATACCAAGGTTTGACTTCATTTTTTTTCTCTTTTGTTTCAAATATATTAAAATACATCACGATATAACTCAATTTGTTATTTTTTTCTTTTTTTTTTCTTTTGCTTCAAATCATAAATAATGTGATTCATAAAATTATTTTACAAACTATTTTACACAAGTAATATTATGTAAGTTTATATATGTACTGTGTAGGTGATATCATGAATGTGTATGTGAAAATTTTACATGTGTAGGTTATTAGCATAATCTGTTATTTATTATATGTAATTTAATGTAAATAATAAAAAAAATTATTTTGTAGTGTGTAGGTTTATATATGTATTGTGTATGTGGTATTTCGAATTGTGTGTGTGTATATTTCATCGTGTGCAGGTCCATATACGTACCATGGTATTTCGAATTGTGTGTATGTAAATTTTATCGTATGTAGTTATGTAAGTTCATGTATGTACTATGTAGGTGGTATTTCTAATTGTGTATGTGTAAATTTTATCATGTATAGGTTCATATATATACACTGTGGAGGTGACATTTCGAATTGTATGTGTAAATTTTATCATGTGTATGATCATTTATGTATTGTGTATGTGATTTTACGAATTCAGTATAAAGTTGAAAGTCTTCCTAAATTTGGTTAAGTTCGAAAAATTAAAATGAACGAATTAATCTTAAATTAAAAATACAAAAAACAAACAATTTTAACGAAAAAAATAGTTTGTAACTTAGTTATATTTGTTGATAAAACGGAATTATGAAGATCGATTATTTTATGGTAAATGAAACTAGTTATATTATAAAAATATTTAAATTAAAAAACAGAAAATATGTAACTTACCTCACACATAAGTTACTTACCATATAAGAAAAAAACTTTGTATTAAGATGCCCCTTCTGTTAAAATAAACCATAAATAAAAGAAAATTTATGATTAGTTGTAATTACTTCTTGCACTTTTCACAATAAGAAACACTTTTGAAGTGAACCTAATCCCATATATTTGTGTGTGTATATATATATATATGTATATAATTATATTATTTATGACGCCATCTGAGTCAAACACAGGTCTGCCCTCCCGGGTTGGTCCGACCTTTGACTTGGTAAGGCGTCCGGGTCAACACACAAACCGGGTCTGAAAACATGCTAAAGTCATAAACCTCTAATGAAAATACACACATGCGTATTCATAATTTCATATACACACAAAGACATAAATATACGCAATCAACTTTGACAACTCTATAGGAAATAATAGTAGGTGCATTTACTGTGTAATTTTCTAACATGACATGAAACAAATATGAAATTTGTGGTTTCTAGTTTTGTTTAAAGGGGCACAAGTCAAGGTTGAATTAGGATAGCGTGTTGTATTCTATTCAGCAATACATGATGGTCATGTAGAATTTGTTAACCGTGAAAGTATATAGCAACTAACAAGAGTCGGAAAATTTGTTAGGAATTCAAACAAGAGAGAGGGGTTGTGCTTGTGTCAACCCGACTGGTTCGTAGTTTGACCCATTTAACACACACACGTACATACTTTTTAAAAATCGTTTTATGTAATAACTTAAGTATTTGGTACTTTTTTATACCCAAGTCTAAAAGTCCTTTTTAAAAATCGGTATAGTTTAAACATGGGCATGTGAAAGAAGTTAAATAATTTTTTTTTGTTTCAATTGGGTCATGTTTGTGCCATGTTTGAATTCATACTGGGGTCAACCCATCAACTCGTGAATACAAGCTGCTTATGCATTTATGCTATATTATTTTCTTCCACTCTCTCTCTCTACTTAAAAATATATAGGTATTTGTCACATGATTCATCAAGTGTGTATTTTTCCCTAAAGAAATGTTAAGTGGGGCTGTGAGGGTTGTCCACACCACTAATTAAAGGAGAGGATCCACAAAAATCCACATCTTTATCTACCTGCAATTGCTATACCTTACATTCTAAATATTATAGTGGTTTTTAACAATTTTGACTTGACTATAGGTATCTAGTCTTCTATCCAAGACGCGTGAAACACGATGATGACAAATATTTGGTTTATATATTGTGAAACTTATTTATAATACATTATAAAAAATACTAACATGTGATACAAATACAAAAATACAATTGACATACAAGTTGCAGAGTGAAAACTGGCGATATATGTTCTATCACATCATTAGAGTTACATTATATATTATAAAACTTTAAAACAAATGCAATATGCCAATATATAAAGATTATTATTAATACAACTTGGTGATTCTTATAAGACACGACATCTTTTCCAATATTCTATTTAGACAAAATTAATGTTAGAAGAATCGTTTAACATGATCCATAGCCTTGGAAGTTTTTTAAAATTAACTTTTGTCACATGTGTATTTGACATAATTTTTTTTATTTAAAATGATACAAAAAATGTATGAAAATACTTATGATAAAATGATCAACTTTGACGTTTTCTAACATGTCATTCCTCAGTCCAGTAGTTGACGTTGTTTTCTGAAAAAACGGTAAAGAGTATGAAAAAGTCGAACAAATGTTGTCATCTATCAGGACCTTCATGGTTGGTCAGACCGTGGACGTGCCACTACCATGAGATGGAGCTTATCTAGGGTCATGGATGCGCATTAGATTGACCGTCTCCATTTGGGTAACAAACATCACGTTGCCTACATCGAACTATCGAAGAAACATGGCCAAAACATCACTATTCACTAGTGCTATGTTTGCTATATATGCATGCTTGAAGTTACGATCATGCAACTTGTTTAATATAATATACTAACATTATAGTTGCTAACCATCATGAATCTTTCTACAAAAGTGAAGAACACTTAACAAAATACTCCTTTGAAGACACTACATATTAGTAGATAAGGGTGTTTCTTTTTCTTTAATTATTTTATATATATATAAAACCACTAAATATTACACTATATAAGGATCGAACAAGTAACCTCCTTTTTCACACTCTTAACAACTTTAACATCCCACCAAAGTGGGAATGACCATCAATAGATGAGTTGCTTAGGTAAAAAAAAACCTCACATTAGAATTAATTCGGGTTTATTAAAATTACACAACAGGACAACTTAAGCCAACTCAAATTAAACATCAGATAAATAATGGTCGCTTTTAAAACACGTGATATCAAAATCGGGCGACGTGGCTAGGGGTGTTGTTACTAAAAGGTGAGCAAACCGGGTTTTTAAAGGAGCTGGAACCAGGTAGGAACTGATTTCGTGTTTGGTCAACAAAAGTAAAATACCAGGTTGGGTAGTAGCCGTTCCAGGTATGGTTGGGGTTTCGAGTGATTTTTTTGGGTTTTTATCGGGTTTTGATCTAGTGGGGTTTAGGTTTTGACTGGATAGAGGTGGAATAGGTTCTGGCGAGTCTGGGGAGAAACTGAAACATGGTTCCTACCTGCAGGTCGGGTAAAACCAGGTCGGCTCGGGTCCGGTACCGGGTTTTATGCCCACCTCTAGACATGACTGGTGCTTTTAGCCTCTTATATTGCATGCTATCAGTTAGAAAACATGTTCTTTATTATCAAATTCTGGCTAATAAAGACTGTAATTCTCAAACTGAAAGTTTCACTTTGTTACACATACCACCACTTTTATCGAATGAACAAGCGCCAATAATCCACTATGATCAGTTCAACTCACAATTTAATCACTTAACAAATTACAACACTAAGAGCTATTTTTTGACTTGTGGTCTAAGCAATCCAAATCAAAAAAATAGAAACCATCAATGTTAAGCCATTACAAAATATTTCATACTTGACCAAACATCTTCACTTTGATCAACACAATGATACATGTAACAAATTCACTACACAAAAGCGTCAAGTGGAATCATATAACAACAAAAAAGGGATTTTAAACATACTTTCTAAAGCTTAACCTCAACATCGACACCAGCCGGAAGATCAAGCTGCATCAACGAGTCAATGGTTTGTGCAGTCGGGTGTAGAATGTCTATGAGCCGTTGATGGGTTCGGATCTCGAAGTGGAATCTTGCATCCTTGTGCACATGAGGAGATTTAAGCACACAGTATATTCTCTTTTTGGTTGGCAATGGAACGGGCCCCATGGTTTTCGCGTTTGTTGTTCTAGCAGCATCCAAGATTTGCTTACATGAATCCTCAATTAAAGGTACCCAGTATGACCTCAGTTTAATCCTTATTTTCTGCTTTGGTGCTATCTGAAATACAATAAAATTTGACATTGTGAAAATTGCATCCCAATTATTATGATCAAACCGCCTTACATGTGATCAAAGGTATTTATATAATTTCTTTGTATATATCTTATAGGTTTCTATCAGTTGTAGAAGCCACCGGTAGCTAGTCGGGCGGTGGAGTACCGACTAGCGATTATTCGGACCGGAAATTTTATATGTAATTTTTCAAAATAATTTTGAAAAATTCCATATGAATGCTCACATATATACTTCAAACATAAACAACTAAATGCAAACATAACAAATCAACTGAGAATATTATTGTTGGAGGTCCCACCTTCTAAATTTATTTTCTTCTCATTGACCTCTGCTAAAAAAATCTAACATTTTTAAGTTTTATTCGAATTTGAAATTGATGTTTTAGGGCTTTTCATAGGATACAAGTCGATTGATGTAAAACTTATCTCAAAACGGTGTTTCAAATTACTTGATTTTTGTTAATTGGAAGTTCAAACACCCGAATTGAACCACTGTTTCGTTGTTTAGAGCACCGTTTCGAGCTAAGTTTTACATCAATCGACTCGTATCCTCCTTCCGATGGCCCTAAAACATCAGTTCGAAATTCGAATTAAAACTTAACGTTGTTAAGTTTTTTTTTTTAACGAAGGTCAAGTGAGAATTTTTTCTTTTAAAAGGGGACCACAATTATCAACAAATGACAAAAAGGTGGGATTAATAAAATCAATTTGCCAAAAATTAATCATTGCAACACTGATTTCTAGCATAACATACCTAAATATTAAGATATAAAATAAGCAAATCTGTAATTTTGTATATGATTTAATACATAAATAAAAAACCTGTATTTGCAACCTAAATAAGCTCTGTGGTTTAAAATTATAATAATGGTCTACTTCATTCTTGAAACCCACAATTTCATACAATACAAATCTCTAAAAACCCTAAATTTTGAAGAAAGCAAGTTAATAATAATAATAATAATAATAATCACAGGTAGCAAAATTACCTTATCCGAATCAGAAGTTTCGACATGGGTGCTGGTAAAGATGTTGAAGTCGACATTTTCTGATTAGGGTTTTGGAATAATAATAATAATTTGCAGAATTAAAGTGAGACTGAGGGTGCGTTATCCACAGGGAGGAAGGAATGAGAGAAGAAAAGACTAAACCGGGTTTAGTTTCAAATTCATATATGGGCCGGTGGTCCTGTTTATATAAACCGGACTCATAACCCATTACACATTTACACATTCCAAACCAGTTAACCGAACGAAGCCGGCCAAAACCGGGCAAAAACCGGTCAATCCCCGAACCGAAACCGATCAAAACTCGAACCGAAACCGATCGTAACATGATAAAAACTGGTTTTAACCCGAATCGAAACCGATCGTAAACCGGTTTTGATTTTGTTGACCAAACTGAACCGGTTTTAACCCAAACAGGTTTTGAGTTTTAAATCGGTTTGTGCACTCTAATGGGAGCTGTGGACCTGGATTTGGATTTGGAGTGTGGAGTAGCTTTATGGGCGGTGGGAGATGCAGCAAACCAAAGCAAAAGGCAAAACTTTGGTGTCCCACATAGACTAAATGAAGAATACAAAGATGAATAGAGTTCTTACATAAACAGCGGCCCAGGAGGTGAGGTGAGGTGAGGTGAGGAAGCATACTTTCTTGGCCTTTAGGCTAAAGTTAAGTGTGGTATCTGTTCTTATTAGTTTAATATTTGGCCCATTTGATATTAATATATTTTTTATGGGAAAAGGCTTGGCACAATAGCTTGCTATTGGGGTCTTTGAGTGTCGCATTAGGGTCAGGCTCTTGTATCATTAGACTATTAATCATTAACTATTGTCACATAATTAGTTTTCATAAAACATAAATCGGTAATTGGGTAGATCGAGTTCAATTGTATTAACAATCTAGTTAAGTTATCGTTTGTCATCACAATCAAACTATTAGGTTTTGTAATTACTGCGCAATCAAGTCAAGTGAATCTGAAATTAAGACTGAATATCACATTACCTGAACCTAGGATGAATACCCTTAAATTAATATTGTTTACAAATCATTAAAAGAAATCATTTTAGTTTAATTAATACTTTTCAAAATTGCTTGACATCGTCTGTCCGCCTTAGTTAAATAATTAATTTAGTTAAAATCATAAAATATTAGATTAACACTTTCCTTAAGTTCTTGTAGAGACGACCTTACTTTCCCGTACTCATAGGTATTTAAGTTAATAAAAATTAATTGTTTGAGCAGACTGCGACAGTCTACGTCAGCCGTCACAATTCAGATTACATGCCTAGGTAGCTGTTTCTCATATTTGAATTCACAATTCATAAATACACCCGATCAATCAAAAATCTGTTTTTACGATTAAGCACGATTAACTCCCGGCAAACGCACCAGTTATAGAAACGTTATATGAGCGTTTACGAGCCAGGAATCTAGTCGCAAATCGATACGTTAATGATCGTGCTCATACATTAAAGGATGATTACATTACATGGATGATGAAGACATTAAGGATCTAGAGAGAATCCAGCAGCATAATGTTACAGGATAAATATGGCACAGATCTCTATGCAAACTAACTATGGTAGGCCTATTTATAGGCCGGTCTCATTCGTTACACTGTATTAATGAATGAGACCTCTCATTCGTTAACAAGGTTAACGAATAAAGTTTTTTCATAGCCCATTTGCTAAACACCCTTAGCGAATGGGTACACCTTAACGAATGAGCTACTATTCGTTACACTGTAGTAACGAATGGGCTCTTACATTAACGGATGAGCCTAGTCTTAACGAATGAGGTCTCAATCGCTAAACATGCTTAGCGAATGAGCCTTTATACATTAAGTGTAAAGACCAAACTTCCCCTATCTTATTCGAACAGCTGCGGACACTAAATCCGTGCACTTACAGACTCCCCCTTTCCCGTAGCTGTCGAATGCTTTCCAATACTTTAGTTTTCAATAAGTTAGCGTTGAATACTTTAACGACAAATACGTTAAAGTTGAATACTTTAACCGTGAATACTTTATCTGCATATCATCAGCCGTACAGCCAACCTCCCCCTTGGCTGATGATTCTCGGGCTTGTGCAAACAGACAAAATATAACTTTTTGTAAGCAAACCAACAACTTGTAGCTACTCGTATCAGATCTCCCCCTCACATAAGCATCTCCAGGTGATCATTTAGATCATCCAACTGACATATGATATGGTTCGATCAAACGAGTCAATCAGCAGCATGTCATCGGCTATCTGTCGCACCGGTAAAGCAAAAATATCTTTACGTTTTAACCTCGTCACCCATCTTCATGAATAACCCGATCACTCAATATCTTTCACTTAGGTCTTCACTTTCTCGATAACGTCTATCCCAAAATATAACTCTTTGAATCTCTTCGGCAACCAATACGCTTGGATGCGCTACTGTTTTGGATATATGATTCAGATTTCCAACCTTCGTTAATCAACCCCAAACGATCATATTCTTCAATCTAGATGACAAGACTCGTATATTCTTCAACAAGATCAACCCATTCAAGAATTGTCCCCTTTAACAGAAGCAATCCGCCGAAAACTCGTAGTCAACATAGTTAGGATCAAAGTCCCTCAGAAAGAAGTAAACGGACAGACGCTCGTATCCCACATAGTCAGGTTTCAATCTCGAACAAATCAATCCACGATCGAAGAACAACAGCAGTCTTGAACTCAGTCAAACGTAGCTTTGCAATCATGAATTACCACCTGAATTGCAGTAATTTTTCAAGAAATCCTTGCAAACGTAGGAAGATACCAATCGAATAACCTCTTTGAAATTTTTATCTCCCCCATTTCTTGACAAATTAGGCAAGGTCTTGAACAATTATTTGAAAATTTTCAAGAAAATTCTCGTTCACTTAGTCGATTACTCCCCCTCGGCCCCTCGATATGTGTGAAAAGTCGGCCGGAAAATATTTCATCAAAATTTGCAAGAAGAGTATCCAGAATATTCGGAATATCCCCGAAAAATTTCGTTTAAGAAAATTTTCCAAAAATACTCTTTTTTTATTTTATTATTATTATTTTTTTTAAGAATCTCATACATTATCCTTCTTCATTCGTTATCCGGGTATCCTCATTCGTCTGACATCACTCATTCATCTGACAATGAACGAAAAGGTTACATTCGTTAACCCCCATAACGAATGTACACATACGTTAAACTCACATTCGTTAAACCTTTAACGAATGTCTTCCATACGTTAATCACCCTCATTCGTTAATCATCCTCATTCGTATGAACAGTACATGAATAAGGTTTCATTGGTTATGAGCTTTACATTCGTTAAACACTGTAAGGAATAACTCATTCGTTAAATCTCCGTAACGAATGAACATTTAAATTAACGAATCATCCTTCAAACGGTTACTGTAGCCGGAAAACCGTGAATCGCCGGAAAATTCAGTTACAGTCGCCAGAATCTGGAAAAAATCAAGCTCCAACAAAGGCGGATTCATCAAATCTTCATCAAATCACAACCAAATTATACTTGAATGATCGGATTTACATGAGGAACTTGAATCTATCATCAGATTCATCAATCGTTCACTGAATTCATCAAAATCTTATCAAACAGATTACAAATATGATGAACACGAACTGGTACGTATCACGAGCAACCTCCGGCTCTGATACCAGTTATAGAAATGTTATACGAGCGTTTACGAGCCAGGAATCTAGTCGCAAATCGATACGTTAATGATCGTGTTCATACATTAAAGGATGATTACATTACATGGATGATGAATACATTAAGGATCTAGAGAGCATCCAACAGCATAACGTTACAGGGGATAAATATGGCACAGATCTCTATGCAAACTAACTATGGTAGGCCTATTTATAGGCTGGTCTCATTCGTTACACTGTATTAACGAATGAGACCTCTCATTCGTTAACAAGGTTAACGAATAAGGTCTTTCCATAGCCCATTCGCTAAACACCCTTAGCGAATGGGTATATCTTAACGAATGAGCTACCATTCGTTACACTGTAGTAACGAATGGGCTCTTACATTAACGGATGAGCCTAGTCTTAACGAATGAGGCCTCATTCGCTAAACATGGTTAGCGAATGAGCCTTTATACATTAAGTGTAAAGACCAAACTACCCCTATCCTATTCAAACAGCTGCGGACACCAAATCCATGCACTTACAATTAAGGTCTCAAATTCGGTAATCTGTTTTTCTAGTTTATTTAGTTTAATTTATTATAAGTTTTAAATTAAATATATTAAACTATAAAAACAATATTTTCTTAATTATTAATTAATTAGCCTTTAGTTCTAGTTTCGTCAATTCAATAAGTGTCTCTAGAATTCGATACTCCCGGACTTCTCTTTAGCTATACTACACCCGAAAGGTATATTTGTCTGTTGTTACTGGTCTAGTTTAGGGTCATCTAGGTTTTTATTACTAGGTGAGCTTGGCTATTAATTGCTTAATTTTTTAGACCGCTTTTTTCACATTATTATTTAATTTAAATTATAATATCTGAGTACAAATTAGAGAGGTTCCATTCACTACACTTTTTTTGGTAAAAAGCCCCAATTATGCATGGCGCCATATGACGCAAAATGTCATATAGAAACTCCATCCACTACACATGGTCTAAATAATAGCCAATTTGTGCATGTGAGTTTTGAAAGGATATTTTAGACGGAAATTTATTTATTGCAACAGATATAATTGGGTAGACAAATCATATTAATCTAAAAACTAATCACTCATATTATTATTAGAAAGGACACAAACTATTTTTCTTGAACTCTCAAACTTTTCACCTACAATGTATTTTGGTTTTTGAGATATCATCAACATTTATAATAGCATTCACATCCGTAAGTACCACGGTCCCTAAAAAATTTGCAGTGTCCATTGCCATCAGGGTGTTTTGCAGCGCATTCTTGTTTACAAGTAGGGTTTTCACAACCTGCGTAGCCAATAACATCATAGCATATATCGCCTTCAACCACTGAGACACCAACTGAAAACAAATAAAGAACACTATATGATAACTAGAAAAACACCTTTGGATATATGTACCGATTTAATATACAAAGTAGGAAAAGAACTAATTAACAAACCTCCAATCATAATAATAAGCAGCATCAGGCAAGAGTATGCTGACTTAGACTTAGACATGTTGTCTATTCTCAAACACAAAAAATGCTAAAATATGAAGTTTCAAAATGATTTTGCTTTTAGGATTGGTTATGTTTGATTTAGTTAAATAGGGGAAAAAATTATCTTATTGTTATCTTTTTATGTTTGAAATAAAAAAACCCACATTCTTTTAGTGACTATATTTAATGAAAAGATAACTATCAGTTTTATTAAAGCTATTATGTCTGTTACTTTTATTTAATGCAAAGATAACTATTAATTTTTGTTGATGCATTTTGAGTCAGTAGTCTATAGTTTAATGCTTGTCTTGTCGTATTAAACAATGTGTTATGTTTGTGTTTACCTTTATGTTTGATGTGTTTATAAGAGGCGAAGACAAAACCTTGAGCGAAGTTGAGATAACTTCGTCTACACTGTAAAGACGAATATGAGTGTGTTATAAACTCATCTTCGGCTAGGTTTTACTAAGTTCTGCCTCTTAAGGTTTTGCTTTACCGTGCATTGATAGATACATAGTTATTAATCAATACAAGTAATCCTTTTGGTTTAATCCTTGCTTCTACTCGTTCTAGATTATTGTTAATACTCGTAAAAAAATACTAAGTGGATTCCGCACCCTTAGAGTTTGTGATATTTCTATTGTCGATCCATTCCAGAGACCTACAATTTTAATAACTATGTTACCAATAATGGATTTACAATATATAATAGATATTTTTACAAACAAAACTATTTAATAAATAATTCTTTATTTAAAAGGGTAAAATATAATTATTAGGGATGTCACTTTTACCCAAAACCTGAAACCCAACCCGAAAAAACCCGTACCCGAACTAAACCGACTCGAAAAACCCGAACCCGAGAAAATACTAACCCGAACCCGAACCGAAGTAATTCGGGTTGGTTCTCGGGTTTGATTTATAAGTTTCGGGTTAACCCAAAAAACCCAAATAAACTTTTAGTTTTGAAATTAAATATATTTTTAGATATAATAATATGCTTAGTTTTAGTCACTAAAGTTATCATAATTTGAGCTTAATCGACTGTTGTCATTCCAACTATTATGGATCGATTGTTTATTGTTAATTTATGTTTTCCATTTATTACTAATAGCAATCTTAATCGAACAACCAAATCACGTCTGATTGAAGACGATTATGGTTCGAGTTAGTTACTTAGTTTTACTCTTCTTTTGAATTGTTTTATGACTTTATCAAGTTATGTTGGTTTATTATTTGATTATTTGCGTTACGAGCAAAGAAGAATATGTTGTTTTAATTTTAGCATTGAAGTTTTTTTTGTTTTTAGTTTCATTTTCTAGGATACTCGAAACCCGATTAACCCAACCAGAAAAATCCCAAACCTGAAAAACCCGTGAGAGATTTGGATTGAGTTTCAGGTTAAGATTTAAAACTTTGAAACCCGAAGAACTCGACCCAAAGAACCCGAAACTCGAAGAACACCCCTAATAATTATAACATACTACAAATAGATGCAATTTTGTGAGGATTTAAATTAAAACAAATAGAAAATTTGAAGTTTACATTGATGAATATAATTCTAGAAGTTGGAAAAAAGATATAAAGAAACTAAAAATACAAATTATGAAAATTTATAAGATTTAAAATGATGAAATAAAAACGGATTTAAAGGATTTCCAATAAATGCAACGAATTTTAAGGATTTTCAATAAATGCAATGGATTTTCAATTAATGCATTCAACCATGTGAAAGCAGGTTTTGACTCGGGACCACTAAAGGTATGTTTGATAAAGAGTTTTTAAAAGTTTTTAGTTATAAGCTTTTAAAAAAAAGTTTATATTTAATAAAAAGTTTTGTTTGGTTAAGTAAGTGGCCCGGGCCTGGTAGGTGCGCCACATAAGTTGCATCATTAAGGGAACACCACCATCCATAATCACCCAATCTTGTTTGTTATTGTTATTATGGTTGGTAAAATTATTATTATTGTTGTTGTTTTAAATGTTCTGATATTAGTATTAATGGAAACGGAGTTGTTTAAAAAAAATATTTTTGGTCATGCAGACGGTTTTTACACGTGTTTGATTTCAAATGACAAATTGTTTACAAATATTAATATTAATTATTTTAAAGAAATTAATAAAATGCATTGAAAACTAGAAAACACAAAACTTACCCAATTCATATTTCACATTCTCTACACGGTTATCACAGATATTGGTTATCGCACTGAGATATCGGTGGGATATCGGTAATTTTAACGTCATGTAAAATTCATATATATAGCAATTTAATACTAATAATTCAGTATAGTCTCCTACCATTAACAAATTAACATTTTGCAAATTGCAAAACACTAACAATCGTAGCAAGTAAGAATTGATTAAGACTTAAAACAATAATATTGAACACTAAAATTTGATAATTAAGACTTAAAACATTGATATCGGGAATATCGGTGATATATCGGTCAAATATTAGTCCAATATCATTCAAATATCGGTCAATATCATGATATTGTTGGTACCGGTATTCTGAACCGATATTCTGACTTATATATCACCAAGGGACCGATAACCGATATATCACTGATATATCGACGGTATCGACTACATAGTTTACACCAAGTTTTTATCCGCACACACACCACCAACATCCACTTTAAAAGTTGGTGCGCCTATGTGGCACGTGGCACATGTTTCTCATATTGTAACATCCGTATATTTAAGAGGTAATAATAAAATTATTATTGTTATTTAAGATTTTGTTCATTTTAGTGGATAAATGTAAGTTGGGCTTGAGGAATTTCATGTGTTGTTCACGAGCCGAATTGAACCGAGCGAAAGCTTGTTCGTTGCTTGGCTCGTTTACAACCGAACCGAACGACTGAAATTTGAACTGAGCGAAAAACGAAACGAGCCAAAATCGAACCCAGCATTTTCCGATCGAACATCGAGCGAATTCGAGCGTTTTTTATTTCTTTTTCACTTTAAAAATTTCAATAAGAAACAAGTTTGAAGGTTGTAAATAGTATATTTTGTACACAAATTAGTAGTTTTTAGACAAACGTATAATAGGTTGTAAATTGTTAGGAGAAAGAAGTTTGAAGTGAGATATTGAACATGTAAACAAACTTTTAGTATTCTGAAAACCTAAATCGAACTAATAAAACTATAAAATTGACGGAATAGGAAATTTTTTTAAAGGTTTAAAAAATTGTATACTTATATTTTATGTGTGTTGTCTATATATTTATATATTTGTTCATATATAATTATATATAAAATAAATTAAAAATATTTGAGCCGAACCGAACCGAGCAGACCTTTGCTCGTTGCTTGGTTCGTTTACAAACCGAACCAAGCAGAGCGGCTCGTTTACAATCGAGCGAAAAAACGAGCGAGCATTTTCCGGGCAAATTCCGAACGAGTTCGAGCGTCAAGAGGTTTGGACGGCCCTAAATCGTTAAGAGAGATGGGTTTGAAGTAGTAAATAGGCTAGAACCCATGAGCATGGACATATAAAAGCCATAAACATTATCTAAAACCCCAATCCCTCCCATATTCACCTACACTCTCAAAACACAAAACACACGCGCGCATCTTGCTTCTCCCTCAAATCTGATCCAGCCAAGCGAAAGAGTTGAGCAACTTGTTTAAATGTTTTCCACATTAATAATCATCAGAAAATTAGCATTCCAAGTCTAGCTCAATACATGGTTCACCCAAAGGCATGTTCAAGGGAAAGAGATTGATTGAATGATGTCGTTTGGCCTTGAGAATTTGTATGGTGATGAATCTATTATGTAAATTATGTGGTTATGTGCTAGTTGTTTATTACTTTTGTTGGTGGAAGAGATTCATACACATACTCAAATGCAAAGTGGGAGGGTCCGACGGGATGTACCTGCGCCGCCCATTTTTCAACTTTTGTTAATAAATGGCGGTATCATTATCATTATCTATACTCCAAGTAGCTCGGCGAATGGGGGTTCCTTAGTAGATTTGACTTATGTCAAGCAAACAAGAATATCATGTATTTACTTTTCTTTTACTTTGTGATTGAGACATTACATCTTAACTTGTGAATTTTACACTTTTCGTATTATATACATATGCAAAACTTTATGAACTCTCACCAACATTATTGTTGATAAAATATATTATTTTAAACGTGCTGACGTGCTGCCGGTTGAAGTTTAATTTAAGGATTGAAGACTAGATAGTTGGACCATTAGGTTATTAGAAACATATCTTAATGAAATTCAAAGTTATTGTATTGTTATTTGATTTATGCCAAATTGTGTATTTGCGATTTAATGAAATGACATAAATATAATTATTGTCGCTTTAATAGCATTACGAGCTTATGAGTGATCTGTACGTTACACCCGGGCGTATTCCGCTTAAAGCCGGGGTGTTACAAACACTGTGCAAAATTTTCCAATACATCAGAACCAGTAGATTTGACAAATCTGTTCTATTGACAACACTGTTTTAGATTCCTTTTGGGGTTTTGATTTTTCTCTTTGTCATTTCCCTAATAGGCATCCCTAATGCATCACAAGCACAAAAAATCGATTGATCACAATCATACATCTTTTCAACACACTAAGGTTTAACAAGAGCTCATCAGCAAACATCTTTTCAACACCTTTTAACTTGTAAACTTTCCAGTTTTTACCCTTAACACTCAGTTTTGAAAATGATGTTGATATCTTTTTAGAAACAACTTTCTTCTCACATGTCCTTGGTGTAACAATCGTTTTGGTTTACCAGTTTTTGATTTCTCAGCAGTTTGTAGTTCACAAAGATATGATTTTCGCAAGGTATATTTTCATTCTTGTGAACCACCACTGGTTTAACCAAATCTTCAATTATAATATCATCAGATTGAGATAAAACCAGATTGCTTTGAATATAAGATTTTAGAGTTAAACAATTTGTTTTTTTTCTTAATAGTCGTCTTTAGATCAACTGGTTGAACTTTATCCTCATTGATTATTTTAACCTTAGTAACAGCCACAGGAGGATCTACTGTCAATGGATAGTTAATTTCCACTTCTTTTAGATCTACTGTGTCTGGTCGTATGGTGTAATCATTTTGAAAAGGAGGAGGGATTTCAACAAACCCTAAACCAGGTTTACCACCCTTTTGGTGATTGCTGTTAACTTCAATAATTTCATTGAGTAGAAAAGATGAATTTCTAAATTTACCCAATTTATTCTTTAACTTCAGCACCTCATTTTCTACTCAACTTACTTGATGGTTCTCAAAGAAAATGGGTATTTCGAAACCCCATATCTCAAATGTGTAGATTTTGTAGAAAAATTAAGGAAGTGTGAACTTAAGATGGTGAATTTAAGGCATGGCAAAGTATTTGAGTTAAGGGAGAATGAAGATGCTGATTGTTTTTACAAGATTGATGTTGATAAAGATTGGAGACGTACAGCTAATACCAAAGGGGAGTTTGTTAGTGCATTTTCTTCAGGCATTATTTGTATAAAGACACTTGTTTTTCCCGATGAGGATCGATAAACTCGATATTGATCTAAGAAACTGAAACGCACAGTGTTTGTTTCGATGCGTTTTGGTACTAATCGGTGAACGAAAATGACCGAGCACGTACACAAGATGTAAATAATAACTCGATAAAGCTCATTAAAAATTTCGACAGAGTTTCGGTACAATACGGTGTCTCGTAAAATATCGGTTGTTCGTAACTCTTGTAACTAACTAAACAAATGAAACTAAATGATACATATTTATACTTAGATCACATTTGTTATGAACATCTTCATTCGTTAAGTAGATCAGCATGCTCATTCGCTAGTTGAAATTCTCCATTCGTTATTCATATGCCTTCCATACTTCCATGTCAAATCTAACGAATGAGCCTCTTATGTGCACACAAACACATTCATTAACTTGTTTCCTTCATTTGTTAACTTGTATGTTTCTCATTTTTTATCTCATCTGGCTCCCACTCATCATCCTTGACTTCCTTGTATACATGCATTAACATATAAGCCTCATTATAAAGACTAAATGATTTGTTGGTTCAACACCCAGCACTTGTCACATTTCATGTACTAACACTCTGATGGATCAGTACCGGTTAAGGTTAATCCCACAAAATCAGATTAGAAGCTATAGATACGTCTCTAGACCTATTTTAATGAAGAGCAACATACAGTGAGGATATTGAGAAACCCAGGGAAGTGTCAACTGGCTGATTGCATTAAAAAGTTTGTCCCTAGCAAGACAAAACAAGATTTGACAGTGGTGGAGATGATCTACTGGGTCAACCAGAAGGGAGTTTTTGGTTTAGCAGTTGCAAAAAGAGCATATATAAGATAAAAATAGCTCCACTTTTGGTGTATATAAAAAGTGTTGAGTTAATGATCTTTAACAGCTGAATGGTGGAAATTATAGAAGAAAGGAGATCTCAAACATGAAACACTTATCTATTAAGGTGCTTAGTTTGGCATGTAGTGCATCAGAATTTGAAAGAAACGGGAGCACATTTGAGCATGTAAATAGTTCAACCTTTAAATTTTGTGTATGTTCTTCGCTTATTCTTTTATAGTATCTACTATTTATCATTTTTAACAAATCCATTTAAAGAAAACAAACTGACTAGAACACAAGAACATGCATGATCTAGTGTTTGTTAAATACAGTAAGATGCGCGCTTAAGAATCGACGAGATGCAAATATGGTCCTTGATCCAGTATCATTGGATGACATCGGCAATGGTAAAGAGTGGTTAATTGGACGATGGATGAATACCCTGTTTTTGATAATGAGGATTTGACATGGACAACTAGAAGAGAGGCAAGCACTGAGAAGTGAGAAGCCTTAGGTAAACTGCAATTCACCTATAAGTTGATAAGTTGAGGGATCACCTACTTCACACAAATCTTCCAATATGTATACTTAAAAAGTATACCTAAGACCTTTAATCACAAGGTTTGAATCGTTATGTGAGTTTGATCTTATCATGTGGTTTTATTGGAAAGGCGCTAAAGTACGACTTCATATAGAAATCACCATTTAAGAGAAAAATGCTTCTTGAAGATGAAGTTTTTGGTTACGTCACCAGCATACCTCATATACCAATGGTTTTGCTTTATATCAACTTGAGGGAGGCATCCTGATGTATATAAAAATATACATTTTTTAAGCGTCAAAAAATCTCCAAAATACTATATTTTATTATATTATCTAGTTCAAATAGCTACTTATTATGTTAATTTATATTTTCAAGTTTATGCCAGCCTCAAACAAAGAAAAGAGTGGATACACGAAGAAAAATGAAGAAATTATGTATTAGCCAATTTAACACACCTCCCTGTTCAAGAAGCACATCCCTGTGGTCACCTTTCAAAGAAAAGACAAATTCTGATGAAGCTAACACGGGGCTGGTCTCAACTAGCACACCCCCGTGGTCACCTTTTCAAAATAAAGACAGAATTTGATGAAGCTAACACGGAGTCGTGTCTCATGTAGCACGCCCCCTGTGGTCACCCTCCCAAGAAATGACAAAAATATAAGCATCTGACATCTAAAACATACCCCCATGTCACATCCACCACTCCCCCATGCTAAGTCATCATATGTACGATGGACAAGAAATTAATGCACCTGGACAACTAGGAATGCTAAAAAGAAAATCTTGATATTTTATTCAAAATATATTTCCTTGTGTTGTACTTTGAAAAGATGAGATACATGCTATGAACAATTTCTCTAGTCTTGATAATTCTAAAACAACAATGTTAAATACGATTGATTAGGCTGCCATGCTAGTTAAATCATACGTTAAAGGAATGTGTAATTATAGTCTACTTAAAATAAACCAAGGGGAGGTTGTGTGACTAAACTATAATCACCCAAAGTTGTTAGGATTAGTATTTGAAAATCGAAGTCAATCCTAATCTTTATACTTTACTAAAACTACTTGCTTACTTATATTGACATTTTCGTGATAGACATGAAGTTATGCATTTTACTTTCTTTTATGTCATAGGGTGATTCACTTAGGAATGTGGGGTTATTCTATCTTATATTATTAAAGCAATTTAATCACATTCATAATATTAATAATCAAAGAAGAGTTAAGTGAATTCATGATTTAGATGATAACCTTTATATATTGATTTTCTCGTCTAAAATCCATCTACTTGTTCACCTATTTTATTTTATTATAACTTAAAAAGATTTAGTTTAAAAACACCCCAAACTGATTATTACCTTCTGTTAATTTAGAACAAAGATTAATTATTAGAAATCATTCATGTCCATGGATCGATACTTAATTCTTATCAATACGATTCTACATATAAGATAGATATTGCTTATATGTGTGTGGTTTAGTCTTAGTAGAATCATTTTATATTAAAACCTGGTTTTGTGTGAAATCAAAGAAATCAATGCTTTTTATGCATACCCACACACCACACTACATCCTTACTGTGTTCATCGTTAATTTTAATGGTGATTATGGTCTTCTTTGTATTTATAGTGATTAACTTTCCATTGATATAGTTATTGGTGGTGGCAGTTTCTGCATTCATCATAGCACTCAACGATTGGGGTTTTTTATAATACATGATTTGAATCAACACATTGGTAATACAAGATATACAAACGTTTTACCAGCATGTACAAACACATTTCAACATATTGGTAACACAATGGAATCACGCAGAAGGTTATAACAGCCTATACAAACGGTAATTTCACGCATATCACTCCCTCGGGTTCAAACAAACAGGCCTGTACTCACAATCATGCAAGCAAATCTAGTAATCACTCTCAGCGATCTGCTATCAAGGCAGGCGCATAACAGCACGATGCATATCCAATTTAAAGTTATCAAATTATAACTCAAGCACTGAATCACTAATACTTTTTAAAATTGTAGCCAATCAAAGCCACATGTCAATCTATAATCGCTGTCATTGACATAAACCGCCTGTGGTACTACGTCAGCACATACCACTTTTTTTTGTAAGTGTAAGGACCATGAGAAGATTTCAGAGTAAAATGCATGTAAGTAAACACAACACTGACCTAATTACCCTTGACATAAACATACTAAAACTACCCGAACAACTACTAGTATTGTGTAATACACTAATTGCAAATGAATACTCTAGTACAAAAGCCGTATTTTTCAATGAAGCAGTTATTGAAAAGCTCAACATCAATTGCAAAGATGTGATCACAACAAGAAAGGATGCACCGACCAATAGACCCATAACTAATACCGAATTATATTTTCGCAATCTGAGGCATACCATGTATGCTAATCACTACAACCTACCATGAAAAAGGTCGGGAGGACCTATGTTAGTGGAGCAAAAAGACAAGCATCAATTACTCCATCCAGACCTAACGCTAAAGGAATCATGCCAAAGAGACAACTCGAAGAAACAACTACCAAACAACCTCACAAACAATAGATACTAATTAACACATATCATATCAGATAAGGGTGAATCATGCAAATTAGCAAAAGAATGAAGGCGTAGAAGAACACGTATTCTAAGGCTGCAAACACTTTTTGAACATCAGCAGCACCAATCAACAACAACGTACAACTCTAGGACACTCTTTTACAATGCAAAATGCCCTTTTGAACATTAGCAACTTTGAAAAAGACATGCAGATGCTCAACCTACATCACCTTGCTGAGGTAGTAAATAAGTACAAAAACTGTATTAACCACATACAATTATGTAAACTTGGGGGCATTTTTGGTAACTCATCAAGTGGTCACAGTTATGAAATAACATAGCACGCATTCCCCATACTATATCTTTTAACTACAATTAGTGGCACATCAGTAGCCAAGTGCGGGTAATAATTCTAGTTGTAATTTATAAGGCACACAATATTTTTGAAGTATATAAATGTTATCCTTTTTTTCTTTTCTTTCAAAGTTGTAACTTATTTACAGACCAACATAAGTTACTATTTCTACTTAAAGGTGTCTTTCAAAAGAAAAACAAATGGTTTTCACTAAGCACAATGCCATTTCACCTTGTTTAATGATGGCTTTTTATGAGTAATTTAGACCATTTGAATACAAAAACACCAACTAAAACCATTAGGAGGTAAGAAAAATAAAAACTCAACAAAAAAAAAATTTACCAAAATATAGTTCAATCCTCAAGAATTCACACTTCATCAGGCGCAATCCCTTAAGTTTAATGTGTTATAATCTTACCCTTGTTCTTTGCTTTACTACCCAATCCTCTACTCATGTTTATTCAACTTCGACCAAAAAAGTAACCTACACACAAACTTATCATAATTAGTTTAAATTCTTTAACATTCTAAGCAACATTTTAATGATACAGATTTCAAGTGCTTCACACAATTCGAGATTGCAGGAAATTATTCAATGTTAGGATTAACTGTAACACACATACAATTTCAAATGAAAAAAAAAAAAAGATATACAAGTTTACCTGGTTTCAGTTATTGTAGACATCCTATATTTGTTGCTAGTAGTGTATTACTTAGTTCTTGCCTGAAAATACATTTTTTGTCATAAAAATTAAAAAATTCATGAAGAAGAAATTATTATCAGGAACCAGAGAGCATACTTGTTACAATGGTTATTTGTCAATTGGCTCCTTTGGGTCTACAAAGTTAATCCACCATGCCAGTAAACCCAATAATGTGCAGACCTTTCAATGGAAAAATGCTCTGTGGAAGATGACTTATGCTTGTACCTTCTATATTTAACTCTATTAAACATTCCAAAAGTCCAAGTTCCTCCGGCAATTTCTCAACCCCAATACAATGAGAGAGGTGTAAATACTTTAAACATTTCAATTTACAGATGTTGTTTGGAATATCTCGTAAATGTTTACATTCTGTTATGATTAGCTTCTCTAAACATTCTAATTGACCAAGGTCATCAGGTAACTTCTCTAGTAGCAAACATGATTTAAGTTCAAGAGATTTTAGATGTTTCAACATCCATATGCTTTTTGGAAGATGCTTGATCACTTTAATTGACAAAGTTATATCTTCAAGATGATTACATTCTTTAATATCTAACATCTCCAAATGTGGAGTCAGCCCAAGGTTCAGGTTACTCAGCCTAGAACCACTTAAGTTGAGGAATTTAAGATTTGGACATTCAACTGGCACGTGGAGTTCTTCAAAATCATTACATCCTCCAAGATCTAACCTTTCGAGATGTGGAGTTAGACCAAGGTTAAAGGTTCTCAACTTTGAATAACCAAGGTTAAGGAATACAAGCTTTGATGGACTTTCATTAGACATATCAAGTTTCATAAAATCATTGCATCCTGTGAGATCTAATTTCTCCAGATGTGGAGTAAGTCCAAGGTTAAGTTTACTCAACTTAGACCAACAGAGGTCAATTAATTGGAGCTTTGGGCACTCAACAGGCATGTGAAGCTGTACAAAGTCATTACATCCTCTAAGGTCTAACCTTTCAATATTTGGAGTCATCGCAAGGTCAAAGGATTTCAACTTTGAATAAGCCATATTAAGGAATTTGAGCTTTGGGCATTCATCATGCATTTGAAGTTCTACAAAATTATTACATGCTCCAAGATCTAATCTCTCAAGATGTTGAGTCAACCTAAGGTTAAGGTTACCTAACTTTGACCACCGAATGTCGAGTACTTTGAGCTTTGGACACTCAACGGGCATATAAAGTTCTACAAAGTCATTACATCCCCGAAGATCTAATATCTCAAGATGTGGAGTAAGCCCAATGTCAAAGCTTCTCAACCTCGAATAACTCAAGTTAAGGAACTTGAGCTTCGGACATTTAATGGGCATGTGAAGTTCTTCAAAGTCATTACATCCTCCAAGATCTAACCTCTCAAGATGTGGAGTCAGCCCAAGGTTAAGGTTACGCAACTTTGACCAACGAAGGTCTAGTATTTTGAGCTTTTGACACTTCAATGGCATGAGAAGTTCTACAAGCTCATTACATCCTCGAAGATCTAATCTCTCAAGGTGCGGAGTCAAATGTAGGTCAAAGGTTCTCAACTTTGAGTAACTGAGGTTAAGGAGTCGGAGCTTTAGACTTTCTCTAGGCATATGAAGTTCTACAAAGTCATTACATCCACCAACATATAATTTCTCAAGATGTGGAATCAGTTCAAGGTTAAGGCTACTTAACTTAGACCAACGAAGGTCAAGTATTTTGAGGTTTGGACATTCAACAGGCAAGTGAAGCTCTACAAAATCATTACACCCTCCAAGATCTAACCTCTCGAGATGTGGAGTCAGCCCAAGGTCAAGGCTACTCAACTTAGACCAACGTGCGTCGAGTGATTTTAGCTTTTGACATAAAGTATCCATTTGAAGTTCTACAAATTCATTACAACCTCGAAGATCTAATCTCTCAAGATGTGGTGTTAGCCCAAGATTAAGGTTACTCAACTTAGACCAACGAAGATCAAGTAATTTAAGGCTTGTGCATTCAACAGGCATGTAAAGTTCTTCAAAGTCATTACATCCTCCCAGATGTAACCTCTCAAGATGTGGAGTCAACCCAAGGTCTAAGGCTTTCAACTTTGAGTAAGTAGCGTTAAGTAATCTAAGGTTTGAACATTTAACGGGTAATTGAAATCCTACAAACTCATTACATCCTCCAAGATCTAAACTCTCAAGATGTGGTGCCATACCAAGGTTAATGTTTCTCAACTTAGAGCAATGGAGGTCGATCAGTTTGAGATTTGAAAATTCTATAAACATGTGAAGTTCTACGAAGTCATTACATCCACCAAGTTCTAACCTCTCTATATTTGGAGTCAGTCCAAGGTTCAAGGTTCTTAACTTTGAAGAACTGAGGTTAAGGAATCGGAGATTTTTAAGAACCTATCATATGCAAACAAAAAAATATATGAATATCACTATAATGACAAATATAAACTATGATGCATAATGAAAAACAACTTGTAAACCTTCATTTTACCTTACTTTCTCCATCTTCCCAGAGTTCAGAAATGTTGCTGAAACACATTTCCAAGCTAACAAGATTATTTGCTTCAAATGTTTTAGGTAAACTCCAAAAAGGGTAATAATACCAATGTATAAATCGTAAAGAATTTGGTAAGTATTGGTAAATTTCATCAAATTTCCAACTGCTATTTAAAAAATCATTATGACCTTTACGAAGATAGAAAGATCTATTATTCACGTAAAGATATCTAAGTTCGTTCATGTTTCTAAGACCTTTCATAATGATAGTTGGATGGAGATCCCCGTGCCGTAGTTTTATGTATCTTGTTGCTTGAGTTCCCTGTAAGTAAAAAAGTAGAAGCATGATTTTTTTTTTAGTTCATGACAAATAAAAATGTTAGTATTCTTCTTTACAAATAAACTTAAACCTTACCATGTCCTTAACCAATATATCTTTAATTTCCTTCTCAATCCATAATCGACTATGTCTATGAGGTTTAGTAGGGTGTAAACGACGAATAATACCCTTGCCCATTTCTTCAACGTGGTCATGTAAGGACACACGATCATTACCAGAAATGGTTATCAAAGATTTCTGCTCAAGAACCCTTAGACCAATTTGAGCATAAAATCCACAGCTTTCAAGTATTCTGATTACTTCTTCTTTCATTTCACCTTTTAATATGCATGCAAGATTTAGGAATATTTCTTTATGATCATTCTCTAAAGCAACAAAGCTTAGTTCCAATTTTTCAAAGGTTTGCTTCTCTGGAATTTTTTTTAATCTTTCTAGGGCATCTACCCATTCATGCTCAGTTTTACCACAAAGAAATGAACCTAGAGCTTTAACTGTTAATGGAAGACCAGCAGCATAATGCACAACTTTTCCCGATAGCTCTTCATAACCTCGAATTGGAGTCTCTCCCCCAAATGCATACCTATTAAACAGGCATATTGCTTCCTCGTGTGATAACAAATTCGCTTCATGAATAAAGTTCACCCGGTGAGCTGCTAACACTTGCTCATCTCTTGTTGTGATGATGATTTTACTTCCAGATTTAAACCAATTAGGCTCACCTGCTAACGCCTCAAGCTGGTCGATACGATCAACATCATCTAGAACAAGAAGAACCTTTCTACTACGCAACATCTTTTTCAGAATATTTTTTCCCGAATTAACACTTGTTACTCCGATGCTTTGATCATTTAACACATCTGTAAGAATCTGTTTTTGCAATTTCTTTAAACCAGATAAAGACTCTTTTGAAACTTCTCTTACATTCTCAACAAAGCTTGTACCTTCGAACCAAATGGCTATCTTATCATAAACCGCTCTTGCTAGAGTTGTCTTCCCACTTCCTCCCATCCCTTTGATTCCAATCATGCAAACATCATCAAAACCACTTTCTAAAGATGAAACTATAACCTTTGCACGTGTCTCCATACCTACTAATTTTGCATCGTCACTGGAATTAATCAATCGTAGCTCTAGTGAAATCTGGTCAACAATCTTTTGGATAAATTTAGCTTCATGCCTGTTTGTTAAAGAAGTGACACAATTAAGTTCAAATCCATACCATACAATCATAAATTGATAGCACAGTATATACACGTCTTTCATGTTCAATCTTTCAAAGAATAAAATTTGACTTATAATTCAACAATACAACAGGAGCCTTTTGAACATAGATTAGCTAGAAAGGAACGGAAAATATAGAATATAGCACGAACAAATTACCCATCAAGAGTATTCTTCAACTCCCACCCAGCGAGACCGGCTGCTTTTTGAAGAGCCTCTCTCCATCTCCCAGCATCTTCATTTTTATGTTTGGCAAATGCTTCTCCAACCGCCCCAATTTGTTTTCGGATTTCAGTGGGTTCCACGTCATAAAACACGGGGTAAGCAGTGTGCTCTATCGCCTTCTGGCACTCCATAATCTTTACAAGCTCGTCCAAGCACCACGTTGAAGATGCATAGTTCTTGGAGAAAACAATGATGTAAAATTTCGAGTTTTCGATGGATCCAATAAGCTCATCACTTATCCGGTTCCCTTTCTTGATTTTCTCATCATCTTTGTAAGTTTCGATGCTCTTTTGTTTAAGAGCATAATAAAGATGATCAACAAAAGTTTTACGGGTGTCTTCACCCCTAAAACTCAAAAATACGTCATATTTGAAGCTCTTTTGAATGAACGAACTTGAAGCAGATGCCATTGAATATATATTTGAATGATCCAATAAACTGATATCTTAGTTGGGGGAAATTTATATGAACTAACTGCAAACAAACTTGGAAGAGATGAATAACCCTTCAAGAGTTAACATATTGGTTGGAACAAAATTAGCAATTACGTGAAGAAATGTAACGCCTGTCAATTGGTCAAATGGATTAGATGCCTATTTTGAATTTTGTGTTTATCTCTCTTATTTTTTCCACACGTAACCAAACGTCAAGCCGTTCAATCATTCCGTACATAATTGATTCTAATTAACTTACGTGACAAAAGAATAAAAAAAAAACTTGTGATAATCTTTCTGAAGAATGATACGTGGTAGGTTGGCCGCCATTTTTATTTCAGGGCGGTTAGGTGGTTAAGATATAAAATGAGAGATTAATGATTCAACTTTGGTAAAATACAACAAAAAAATGGTAGGTTGGCCTTTTATCCCTATTAAATGTAGCATAAACTATATTTGTACATGAGTGTACGAGTAAAATTGGCCTGCCGTTCTATTTATTTTTATTTTTATTGTACCAGCTTTAATTAGTTGGGTCTAAATTATGAGTGCATTAACTAGTTATTTGTCAAGCTGGTTAATGGCAATACCGTTTATGGTTTTTGAGTAGAAAATCTCTAACTTGTCTAAGCGGTTTCGGTTATTAACCTAACCGGCTAAAATAACTGGTTTTTATTAAAAATTAATAATTAATTGCTAAAATCCCCTTATTATATACGATGTTCTCGATTTAAGATGTTTTTGAAATTCATAAGCATATTCCAGATATTGAGCATAAAAGGAAGTTGATGCAATTTAAAATTATAGTGGCTTGTTGGTGTATGGAATAATTTTATCTTTGATAAATAAACCGATCAAGGTTGATAATATTTTTGGAGACATCAAAGTATTAACTTTCTTATAGATTAAAAATTGGCTAGAGGTTCGAACGTAGATTAGACTAAATGGAAAGTGTTAGTTGTGTAATTGCTTTTTAAATGTATCGGCTAGCCCTTTCTAGCTTCTTGGTAGTGAGGGAGTTTCGCTTACTTTAATGGAAATTTGCGGTTTAACGAAAATAATAAAAAATAAAATAAAAACCTGCATGTGGTGCGAGAATGTTGCCAACTTTTTAAAATTCTGAAAATTAATTAAACGCGTAATGACACATGTTATTAACAATTAAAAATCTGTTTACAGAGTGGAATTTTGAATTTCGGGGTGTTTGACGTCACCCGGTTGTCAGCTAGTGACGTACCATTGGCGTGGCTTCATCCTTCACTTGGGCCTCCCGTTTTCAATTGTTCAAAAGTAAAAAACTACAATTCTAGAATCATACAGAATGACGATAAATTATTAAAGATGTTCAAAGATTGAGAAATACGATCACATATATAAATGATCATGTATTCAGGGTAGAATTATTAATATATAATACAATTGAGAGCTTTGGTGTCGCCAAGCCCCCATCGGGTTACTTGACGGAATCATATAAGTCAAGGCATTTACTTTTTTTTCGTTTTACTTTCGGTGCTGTAACAATAACGGACTGAATATCATTTTTCTTTATAGTTCTGGTATCGTAATGAACGTGATGGAAACCGGCCGAATTCGCGTAGACTCACTGTGTTTTAGTTCTGGTACCGTAACAAATGTAACAAAGACGACCAGTGCTTTGTTTTAGTTCTGGTACCATTAGGTTTTTTGTTGTTACTATTAGGTTTTTTTTCTTTGTTATTATAAAGCATTGTTTATGAAGATTGGTATTTCAGTTGATTTTGTTTCCTACGCCTCATTTTTGGTGATTCGTATTGTTTCCTATGTTTTCAAGTTAAAATTATTTTGTACATGAGCATTCATATATATATATATATATATATGGGAGGGTTATCCGCAAAACAAGTAGTTTCCTAGGAAGACTATGAATAAATCATAGCCATTGGATTATGTTAATCAATGGTTAAGATTTAAAATTACCAAAAACCGACATAGTTTCCTAGAATTACTTTTTCTCCATTATAACCGGCATAGTTTCGTATAATTGTTCTTTCACCATGGATTGTAATGCCACATGCCAAAAATCAATTTGTTCTTATTATTCATAGGAAAATCCTTATTTTTATTTGAACCTTTCTGTATATATAGGGGAGGAATATTTTGAGAACATTGTTGAGTTTTAAGAACTTAAGAACTCTATTCTTGGCCACACATTTAATTAAATGGATTAGATTATGTTGTTGAGATTAAATCTGATTAAAAAATCAACGGAGGAGAAAGAATAAATATGTAAGCGATTACACTAATTTTAACGTTTGTCACACATATGTAAAAAGTCGACTCGGTGCATAAAAAATTCTGTAATTTATTTACGTATATGTAACCTACATATATTACGCATGTGTAAAAAAAATTGTTGCATTGAGTTCTTTCGAGTTCTTAAAACTCAAAGTGGTTCTCATTTGAAATCTCCCCTGTATGTATGTATGTATGTATATGTATAGGGTTAGGTTAAAATAAACCAACTTGAGTTGTGAAAACTCTAGAAACTCATTCTCAATCATATGTTTTTAATTAAAGTTTGAATCTTGTCGTCCACAATTAAAGCTAATAAAAAATGTAAACATAAATATAATTTTTTTTCTCTTCTGAAAACATATATAAAAATTAGTAAAAAATATTAAAAAATAGCAAAATAATTCTTTTTTATTTTTTGATGTTTTATATTAAATGTAACAACATATATTACATGTGTAAAAAAAATGATGTTACATAGTGTTTTACGGGTTTTCACAACTCAAATGTGTTTTCATTATATATTTCTTCTATGTGTGTGTGTGTTGGGGGGGATGGATATTGCGAGAAGTGATATTACAGTGAGAAGTGCGAGAAATAAATTTGAGTCGTTGATTATGTTTGATTTATGGTTTATAATCATAATGGCATTCTTGTAATAAATATAGAATTCATTTATAAGGTTTTTTATTAGAAAATGGGTACTTTGGTCTTATTCTACCATAACAAATGTTTACAATCAATGAATTCCCTAAACATTTGCTAATATATCATTTAATGATTAATACTAACCTAATACTCCTATCCGAATTTAATACCAAGGTTTGACTTCATTTTTTTTTTCTTTTGTTTCAAATATATTAAAATACATCACGATATAACTCAATTTGTTATTTTTTTATTTTTTTTTTCTTTTGCTTCAAATCATAAATAATGTGATTCATAAAATTATTTTACAAACTATTTTACACAAGTAATATTATGTAAGTTTATATATGTACTGTGTAGGTGATATCATGAATGTGTATGTGAAAATTTTACATGTGTAGGTTATTAGCATAATCTGTTATTTATTATATGTAATTTAATGTAAATAATAAAAAAAATTATTTTGTAGTGTGTAGGTTTATATATGTATTGTGTATGTGGTATTTCGAATTGTGTGTGTGTATATTTCATCGTGTGCAGGTCCATATACGTACCATGGTATTTCGAATTGTGTGTATGTAAATTTTATCGTATGTAGTTATGTAAGTTCATGTATGTACTATGTAGGTGGTATTTCTAATTGTGTATGTGTAAATTTTATCATGTATAGGTTCATATATATACACTGTGGAGGTGACATTTCGAATTGTATGTGTAAATTTTATCATGTGTATGATCATTTATGTATTGTGTATGTGATTTTACGAATTCAGTATAAAGTTGAAAGTCTTCCTAAATTTGGTTAAGTTCGAAAAATTAAAATGAACGAATTAATCTTAAATTAAAAATACAAAAAACAAACAATTTTAACGAAAAAAATAGTTTGTAACTTAGTTATATTTGTTGATAAAACGGAATTATGAAGATCGATTATTTTATGGTAAATGAAACTAGTTATATTATAAAAATATTTAAATTAAAAAACAGAAAATATGTAACTTACCTCACACATAAGTTACTTACCATATAAGAAAAAAACTTTGTATTAAGATGCCCCTTCTATTAAAATAAACCATAAATAAAAGAAAATTTATGATTAGTTGTAATTACTTCTTGCACTTTTCACAATAAGAAACACTTTTGAAGTGAACCTAATCCCATATATTTGTGTGTGTATATATATATATATATGTATATAATTATATTATTTATGACGCCATCTGAGTCAAACACAGGTCTGCCCTCCCGGGTTGGTCCGACCTTTGACTTGGTAAGGCGTCCGGGTCAACACACAAACCGGGTCTGAAAACATGCTAAAGTCATAAACCTCTAATGAAAATACACACATGCGTATTCATAATTTCATATACACACAAAGACATAAATATACGCAATCAACTTTGACAACTCTATAGGAAATAATAGTAGGTGCATTTACTGTGTAATTTTCTAACATGACATGAAACAAATATGAAATTTGTGGTTTCTAGTTTTGTTTAAAGGGGCACAAGTCAAGGTTGAATTAGGATAGCGTGTTGTATTCTATTCAGCAATACATGATGGTCATGTAGAATTTGTTAAAGGATTTTCCACACAATCAAGGTTCTTTTTTTTAAGCAAGATGTTTTTTAAATTAGGGCTATAATTACAAAAGTTCGGAGTGCCTTTCTTTAACGAGGCAAGTAAGTACCTTCTTCACTTACATTTAGATAAAATATTTAAGCTGGTGAAACCGTGAAAGTATATAGCAACTAACAAGAGTCGGAAAATTTGTTAGGAATTCAAACAAGAGAGAGGGGTTGTGCTTGTGTCAACCCGACTGGTTCGTAGTTTGACCCATTTAACACACACACGTACATACTTTTTAAAAATCGTTTTATGTAATAACTTAAGTATTTGGTACTTTTTTATACCCAAGTCTAAAAGTCCTTTTTAAAAATCGGTATAGTTTAAACATGGGCATGTGAAAGAAGTTAAATAATTTTTTTTTGTTTCAATTGGGTCATGTTTGTGCCATGTTTGAATTCATACTGGGGTCAACCCATCAACTCGTGAATACAAGCTGCTTATGCATTTATGCTATATTATTTTCTTCCACTCTCTCTCTCTACTTAAAAATATATAGGTATTTGTCACATGATTCATCAAGTGTGTATTTTTCCCTAAAGAAATGTTAAGTGGGGCTGTGAGGGTTGTCCACACCACTAATTAAAGGAGAGGATCCACAAAAATCCACATCTTTATCTACCTGCAATTGCTATACCTTACATTCTAAATATTATAGTGGTTTTTAACAATTTTGACTTGACTATAGGTATCTAGTCTTCTATCCAAGACGCGTGAAACACGATGATGACAAATATTTGGTTTATATATTGTGAAACTTATTTATAATACATTATAAAAAATACTAACATGTGATACAAATACAAAAATACAATTGACATACAAGTTGCAGAGTGAAAACTGGCGATATATGTTCTATCACATCATTAGAGTTACATTATATATTATAAAACTTTAAAACAAATGCAATATGCCAATATATAAAGATTATTATTAATACAACTTGGTGATTCTTATAAGACACGACATCTTTTCCAATATTCTATTTAGACAAAATTAATGTTAGAAGAATCGTTTAACATGATCCATAGCCTTGGAAGTTTTTTAAAATTAACTTTTGTCACATGTGTATTTGACATAATTTTTTTTATTTAAAATGATACAAAAAATGTATGAAAATACTTATGATAAAATGATCAACTTTGACGTTTTCTAACATGTCATTCCTCAGTCCAGTAGTTGACGTTGTTTTCTGAAAAAACGGTAAAGAGTATGAAAAAGTCGAACAAATGTTGTCATCTATCAGGACCTTCATGGTTGGTCAGACCGTGGACGTGCCACTACCATGAGATGGAGCTTATCTAGGGTCATGGATGCGCATTAGATTGACCGTCTCCATTTGGGTAACAAACATCACGTTGCCTACATCGAACTATCGAAGAAACATGGCCAAAACATCACTATTCACTAGTGCTATGTTTGCTATATATGCATGCTTGAAGTTACGATCATGCAACTTGTTTAATATAATATACTAACATTATAGTTGCTAACCATCATGAATCTTTCTACAAAAGTGAAGAACACTTAACAAAATACTCCTTTGAAGACACTACATATTAGTAGATAAGGGTGTTTCTTTTTCTTTAATTATTTTATATATATATAAAACCACTAAATATTACACTATATAAGGATCGAACAAGTAACCTCCTTTTTCACACTCTTAACAACTTTAACATCCCACCAAAGTGGGAATGACCATCAATAGATGAGTTGCTTAGGTAAAAAAAAAACCTCACATTAGAATTAATTCGGGTTTATTAAAATTACACAACAGGACAACTTAAGCCAACTCAAATTAAACATCAGATAAATAATGGTCGCTTTTAAAACACGTGATATCAAAATCGGGCGACGTGGCTAGGGGTGTTGTTACTAAAAGGTGAGCAAACCGGGTTTTTAAAGGAGCTGGAACCAGGTAGGAACTGATTTCGTGTTTGGTCAACAAAAGTAAAATACCAGGTTGGGTAGTAGCCGTTCCAGGTATGGTTGGGGTTTCGAGTGATTTTTTTGGGTTTTTATCGGGTTTTGATCTAGTGGGGTTTAGGTTTTGACTGGATAGAGGTGGAATAGGTTCTGGCGAGTCTGGGGAGAAACTGAAACATGGTTCCTACCTGCAGGTCGGGTAAAACCAGGTCGGCTCGGGTCCGGTACCGGGTTTTATGCCCACCTCTAGACATGACTGGTGCTTTTAGCCTCTTATATTGCATGCTATCAGTTAGAAAACATGTTCTTTATTATCAAATTCTGGCTAATAAAGACTGTAATTCTCAAACTGAAAGTTTCACTTTGTTACACATACCACCACTTTTATCGAATGAACAAGCGCCAATAATCCACTATGATCAGTTCAACTCACAATTTAATCACTTAACAAATTACAACACTAAGAGCTATTTTTTGACTTGTGGTCTAAGCAATCCAAATCAAAAAAATAGAAACCATCAATGTTAAGCCATTACAAAATATTTCATACTTGACCAAACATCTTCACTTTGATCAACACAATGATACATGTAACAAATTCACTACACAAAAGCGTCAAGTGGAATCATATAACAACAAAAAAGGGATTTTAAACATACTTTCTAAAGCTTAACCTCAACATCGACACCAGCCGGAAGATCAAGCTGCATCAACGAGTCAATGGTTTGTGCAGTCGGGTGTAGAATGTCTATGAGCCGTTGATGGGTTCGGATCTCGAAGTGGAATCTTGCATCCTTGTGCACATGAGGAGATTTAAGCACACAGTATATTCTCTTTTTGGTTGGCAATGGAACGGGCCCCATGGTTTTCGCGTTTGTTGTTCTAGCAGCATCCAAGATTTGCTTACATGAATCCTCAATTAAAGGTACCCAGTATGACCTCAGTTTAATCCTTATTTTCTGCTTTGGTGCTATCTGAAATACAATAAAATTTGACATTGTGAAAATTGCATCCCAATTATTATGATCAAACCGCCTTACATGTGATCAAAGGTATTTATATAATTTCTTTGTATATATCTTATAGGTTTCTATCAGTTGTAGAAGCCACCGGTAGCTAGTCGGGCGGTGGAGTACCGACTAGCGATTATTCGGACCGGAAATTTTATATGTAATTTTTCAAAATAATTTTGAAAAATTCCATATGAATGCTCACATATATACTTCAAACATAAACAACTAAATGCAAACATAACAAATCAACTGAGAATATTATTGTTGGAGGTCCCACCTTCTAAATTTATTTTCTTCTCATTGACCTCTGCTAAAAAAATCTAACATTTTTAAGTTTTATTCGAATTTGAAATTGATGTTTTAGGGCTTTTCATAGGATACAAGTCGATTGATGTAAAACTTATCTCAAAACGGTGTTTCAAATTACTTGATTTTTGTTAATTGGAAGTTCAAACACCCGAATTGAACCACTGTTTCGTTGTTTAGAGCACCGTTTCGAGCTAAGTTTTACATCAATCGACTCGTATCCTCCTTCCGATGGCCCTAAAACATCAGTTCGAAATTCGAATTAAAACTTAACGTTGTTAAGTTTTTTTTTTTAACGAAGGTCAAGTGAGAATTTTTTCTTTTAAAAGGGGACCACAATTATCAACAAATGACAAAAAGGTGGGATTAATAAAATCAATTTGCCAAAAATTAATCATTGCAACACTGATTTCTAGCATAACATACCTAAATATTAAGATATAAAATAAGCAAATCTGTAATTTTGTATATGATTTAATACATAAATAAAAAACCTGTATTTGCAACCTAAATAAGCTCTGTGGTTTAAAATTATAATAATGGTCTACTTCATTCTTGAAACCCACAATTTCATACAATACAAATCTCTAAAAACCCTAAATTTTGAAGAAAGCAAGTTAATAATAATAATAATAATAATAATCACAGGTAGCAAAATTACCTTATCCGAATCAGAAGTTTCGACATGGGTGCTGGTAAAGATGTTGAAGTCGACATTTTCTGATTAGGGTTTTGGAATAATAATAATAATTTGCAGAATTAAAGTGAGACTGAGGGTGCGTTATCCACAGGGAGGAAGGAATGAGAGAAGAAAAGACTAAACCGGGTTTAGTTTCAAATTCATATATGGGCCGGTGGTCCTGTTTATATAAACCGGACTCATAACCCATTACACATTTACACATTCCAAACCAGTTAACCGAACGAAGCCGGCCAAAACCGGGCAAAAACCGGTCAATCCCCGAACCGAAACCGATCAAAACTCGAACCGAAACCGATCGTAACATGATAAAAACTGGTTTTAACCCGAATCGAAACCGATCGTAAACCGGTTTTGATTTTGTTGACCAAACTGAACCGGTTTTAACCCAAACAGGTTTTGAGTTTTAAATCGGTTTGTGCACTCTAATGGGAGCTGTGGACCTGGATTTGGATTTGGAGTGTGGAGTAGCTTTATGGGCGGTGGGAGATGCAGCAAACCAAAGCAAAAGGCAAAACTTTGGTGTCCCACATAGACTAAATGAAGAATACAAAGATGAATAGAGTTCTTACATAAACAGCGGCCCAGGAGGTGAGGTGAGGTGAGGTGAGGAAGCATACTTTCTTGGCCTTTAGGCTAAAGTTAAGTGTGGTATCTGTTCTTATTAGTTTAATATTTGGCCCATTTGATATTAATATATTTTTTATGGGAAAAGGCTTGGCACAATAGCTTGCTATTGGGGTCTTTGAGTGTCGCATTAGGGTCAGGCTCTTGTATCATTAGACTATTAATCATTAACTATTGTCACATAATTAGTTTTCATAAAACATAAATCGGTAATTGGGTAGATCGAGTTCAATTGTATTAACAATCTAGTTAAGTTATCGTTTGTCATCACAATCAAACTATTAGGTTTTGTAATTACTGCGCAATCAAGTCAAGTGAATCTGAAATTAAGACTGAATATCACATTACCTGAACCTAGGATGAATACCCTTAAATTAATATTGTTTACAAATCATTAAAAGAAATCATTTTAGTTTAATTAATACTTTTCAAAATTGCTTGACATCGTCTGTCCGCCTTAGTTAAATAATTAATTTAGTTAAAATCATAAAATATTAGATTAACACTTTCCTTAAGTTCTTGTAGAGACGACCTTACTTTCCCGTACTCATAGGTATTTAAGTTAATAAAAATTAATTGTTTGAGCAGACTGCGACAGTCTACGTCAGCCGTCACAATTCAGATTACATGCCTAGGTAGCTGTTTCTCATATTTGAATTCACAATTCATAAATACACCCGATCAATCAAAAATCTGTTTTTACGATTAAGCACGATTAACTCCCGGCAAACGCACCAGTTATAGAAACGTTATATGAGCGTTTACGAGCCAGGAATCTAGTCGCAAATCGATACGTTAATGATCGTGCTCATACATTAAAGGATGATTACATTACATGGATGATGAAGACATTAAGGATCTAGAGAGAATCCAGCAGCATAATGTTACAGGATAAATATGGCACAGATCTCTATGCAAACTAACTATGGTAGGCCTATTTATAGGCCGGTCTCATTCGTTACACTGTATTAATGAATGAGACCTCTCATTCGTTAACAAGGTTAACGAATAAAGTTTTTTCATAGCCCATTTGCTAAACACCCTTAGCGAATGGGTACACCTTAACGAATGAGCTACTATTCGTTACACTGTAGTAACGAATGGGCTCTTACATTAACGGATGAGCCTAGTCTTAACGAATGAGGTCTCAATCGCTAAACATGCTTAGCGAATGAGCCTTTATACATTAAGTGTAAAGACCAAACTTCCCCTATCTTATTCGAACAGCTGCGGACACTAAATCCGTGCACTTACAGACTCCCCCTTTCCCGTAGCTGTCGAATGCTTTCCAATACTTTAGTTTTCAATAAGTTAGCGTTGAATACTTTAACGACAAATACGTTAAAGTTGAATACTTTAACCGTGAATACTTTATCTGCATATCATCAGCCGTACAGCCAACCTCCCCCTTGGCTGATGATTCTCGGGCTTGTGCAAACAGACAAAATATAACTTTTTGTAAGCAAACCAACAACTTGTAGCTACTCGTATCAGATCTCCCCCTCACATAAGCATCTCCAGGTGATCATTTAGATCATCCAACTGACATATGATATGGTTCGATCAAACGAGTCAATCAGCAGCATGTCATCGGCTATCTGTCGCACCGGTAAAGCAAAAATATCTTTACGTTTTAACCTCGTCACCCATCTTCATGAATAACCCGATCACTCAATATCTTTCACTTAGGTCTTCACTTTCTCGATAACGTCTATCCCAAAATATAACTCTTTGAATCTCTTCGGCAACCAATACGCTTGGATGCGCTACTGTTTTGGATATATGATTCAGATTTCCAACCTTCGTTAATCAACCCCAAACGATCATATTCTTCAATCTAGATGACAAGACTCGTATATTCTTCAACAAGATCAACCCATTCAAGAATTGTCCCCTTTAACAGAAGCAATCCGCCGAAAACTCGTAGTCAACATAGTTAGGATCAAAGTCCCTCAGAAAGAAGTAAACGGACAGACGCTCGTATCCCACATAGTCAGGTTTCAATCTCGAACAAATCAATCCACGATCGAAGAACAACAGCAGTCTTGAACTCAGTCAAACGTAGCTTTGCAATCATGAATTACCACCTGAATTGCAGTAATTTTTCAAGAAATCCTTGCAAACGTAGGAAGATACCAATCGAATAACCTCTTTGAAATTTTTATCTCCCCCATTTCTTGACAAATTAGGCAAGGTCTTGAACAATTATTTGAAAATTTTCAAGAAAATTCTCGTTCACTTAGTCGATTACTCCCCCTCGGCCCCTCGATATGTGTGAAAAGTCGGCCGGAAAATATTTCATCAAAATTTGCAAGAAGAGTATCCAGAATATTCGGAATATCCCCGAAAAATTTCGTTTAAGAAAATTTTCCAAAAATACTCTTTTTTTATTTTATTATTATTATTTTTTTTAAGAATCTCATACATTATCCTTCTTCATTCGTTATCCGGGTATCCTCATTCGTCTGACATCACTCATTCATCTGACAATGAACGAAAAGGTTACATTCGTTAACCCCCATAACGAATGTACACATACGTTAAACTCACATTCGTTAAACCTTTAACGAATGTCTTCCATACGTTAATCACCCTCATTCGTTAATCATCCTCATTCGTATGAACAGTACATGAATAAGGTTTCATTGGTTATGAGCTTTACATTCGTTAAACACTGTAAGGAATAACTCATTCGTTAAATCTCCGTAACGAATGAACATTTAAATTAACGAATCATCCTTCAAACGGTTACTGTAGCCGGAAAACCGTGAATCGCCGGAAAATTCAGTTACAGTCGCCAGAATCTGGAAAAAATCAAGCTCCAACAAAGGCGGATTCATCAAATCTTCATCAAATCACAACCAAATTATACTTGAATGATCGGATTTACATGAGGAACTTGAATCTATCATCAGATTCATCAATCGTTCACTGAATTCATCAAAATCTTATCAAACAGATTACAAATATGATGAACACGAACTGGTACGTATCACGAGCAACCTCCGGCTCTGATACCAGTTATAGAAATGTTATACGAGCGTTTACGAGCCAGGAATCTAGTCGCAAATCGATACGTTAATGATCGTGTTCATACATTAAAGGATGATTACATTACATGGATGATGAATACATTAAGGATCTAGAGAGCATCCAACAGCATAACGTTACAGGGGATAAATATGGCACAGATCTCTATGCAAACTAACTATGGTAGGCCTATTTATAGGCTGGTCTCATTCGTTACACTGTATTAACGAATGAGACCTCTCATTCGTTAACAAGGTTAACGAATAAGGTCTTTCCATAGCCCATTCGCTAAACACCCTTAGCGAATGGGTATATCTTAACGAATGAGCTACCATTCGTTACACTGTAGTAACGAATGGGCTCTTACATTAACGGATGAGCCTAGTCTTAACGAATGAGGCCTCATTCGCTAAACATGGTTAGCGAATGAGCCTTTATACATTAAGTGTAAAGACCAAACTACCCCTATCCTATTCAAACAGCTGCGGACACCAAATCCATGCACTTACAATTAAGGTCTCAAATTCGGTAATCTGTTTTTCTAGTTTATTTAGTTTAATTTATTATAAGTTTTAAATTAAATATATTAAACTATAAAAACAATATTTTCTTAATTATTAATTAATTAGCCTTTAGTTCTAGTTTCGTCAATTCAATAAGTGTCTCTAGAATTCGATACTCCCGGACTTCTCTTTAGCTATACTACACCCGAAAGGTATATTTGTCTGTTGTTACTGGTCTAGTTTAGGGTCATCTAGGTTTTTATTACTAGGTGAGCTTGGCTATTAATTGCTTAATTTTTTAGACCGCTTTTTTCACATTATTATTTAATTTAAATTATAATATCTGAGTACAAATTAGAGAGGTTCCATTCACTACACTTTTTTTGGTAAAAAGCCCCAATTATGCATGGCGCCATATGACGCAAAATGTCCTATAGAAACTCCATCCACTACACATGGTCTAAATAATAGCCAATTTGTGCATGTGAGTTTTGAAAGGATATTTTAGACGGAAATTTATTTATTGCAACAGATATAATTGGGTAGACAAATCATATTAATCTAAAAACTAATCACTCATATTATTATTAGAAAGGACACAAACTATTTTTCTTGAACTCTCAAACTTTTCACCTACAATGTATTTTGGTTTTTGAGATATCATCAACATTTATAATAGCATTCACATCCGTAAGTACCACGGTCCCTAAAAAATTTGCAGTGTCCATTGCCATCAGGGTGTTTTGCAGCGCATTCTTGTTTACAAGTAGGGTTTTCACAACCTGCGTAGCCAATAACATCATAGCATATATCGCCTTCAACCACTGAGACACCAACTGAAAACAAATAAAGAACACTATATGATAACTAGAAAAACACCTTTGGATATATGTACCGATTTAATATACAAAGTAGGAAAAGAACTAATTAACAAACCTCCAATCATAATAATAAGCAGCATCAGGCAAGAGTATGCTGACTTAGACTTAGACATGTTGTCTATTCTCAAACACAAAAAATGCTAAAATATGAAGTTTCAAAATGATTTTGCTTTTAGGATTGGTTATGTTTGATTTAGTTAAATAGGGGAAAAAATTATCTTATTGTTATCTTTTTATGTTTGAAATAAAAAAACCCACATTCTTTTAGTGACTATATTTAATGAAAAGATAACTATCAGTTTTATTAAAGCTATTATGTCTGTTACTTTTATTTAATGCAAAGATAACTATTAATTTTTGTTGATGCATTTTGAGTCAGTAGTCTATAGTTTAATGCTTGTCTTGTCGTATTAAACAATGTGTTATGTTTGTGTTTACCTTTATGTTTGATGTGTTTATAAGAGGCGAAGACAAAACCTTGAGCGAAGTTGAGATAACTTCGTCTACACTGTAAAGACGAATATGAGTGTGTTATAAACTCATCTTCGGCTAGGTTTTACTAAGTTCTGCCTCTTAAGGTTTTGCTTTACCGTGCATTGATAGATACATAGTTATTAATCAATACAAGTAATCCTTTTGGTTTAATCCTTGCTTCTACTCGTTCTAGATTATTGTTAATACTCGTAAAAAAATACTAAGTGGATTCCGCACCCTTAGAGTTTGTGATATTTCTATTGTCGATCCATTCCAGAGACCTACAATTTTAATAACTATGTTACCAATAATGGATTTACAATATATAATAGATATTTTTACAAACAAAACTATTTAATAAATAATTCTTTATTTAAAAGGGTAAAATATAATTATTAGGGATGTCACTTTTACCCAAAACCTGAAACCCAACCCGAAAAAACCCGTACCCGAACTAAACCGACTCGAAAAACCCGAACCCGAGAAAATACTAACCCGAACCCGAACCGAAGTAATTCGGGTTGGTTCTCGGGTTTGATTTATAAGTTTCGGGTTAACCCAAAAAACCCAAATAAACTTTTAGTTTTGAAATTAAATATATTTTTAGATATAATAATATGCTTAGTTTTAGTCACTAAAGTTATCATAATTTGAGCTTAATCGACTGTTGTCATTCCAACTATTATGGATCGATTGTTTATTGTTAATTTATGTTTTCCATTTATTACTAATAGCAATCTTAATCGAACAACCAAATCACGTCTGATTGAAGACGATTATGGTTCGAGTTAGTTACTTAGTTTTACTCTTCTTTTGAATTGTTTTATGACTTTATCAAGTTATGTTGGTTTATTATTTGATTATTTGCGTTACGAGCAAAGAAGAATATGTTGTTTTAATTTTAGCATTGAAGTTTTTTTTGTTTTTAGTTTCATTTTCTAGGATACTCGAAACCCGATTAACCCAACCAGAAAAATCCCAAACCTGAAAAACCCGTGAGAGATTTGGATTGAGTTTCAGGTTAAGATTTAAAACTTTGAAACCCGAAGAACTCGACCCAAAGAACCCGAAACTCGAAGAACACCCCTAATAATTATAACATACTACAAATAGATGCAATTTTGTGAGGATTTAAATTAAAACAAATAGAAAATTTGAAGTTTACATTGATGAATATAATTCTAGAAGTTGGAAAAAAGATATAAAGAAACTAAAAATACAAATTATGAAAATTTATAAGATTTAAAATGATGAAATAAAAACGGATTTAAAGGATTTCCAATAAATGCAACGAATTTTAAGGATTTTCAATAAATGCAATGGATTTTCAATTAATGCATTCAACCATGTGAAAGCAGGTTTTGACTCGGGACCACTAAAGGTATGTTTGATAAAGAGTTTTTAAAAGTTTTTAGTTATAAGCTTTTAAAAAAAAGTTTATATTTAATAAAAAGTTTTGTTTGGTTAAGTAAGTGGCCCGGGCCTGGTAGGTGCGCCACATAAGTTGCATCATTAAGGGAACACCACCATCCATAATCACCCAATCTTGTTTGTTATTGTTATTATGGTTGGTAAAATTATTATTATTGTTGTTGTTTTAAATGTTCTGATATTAGTATTAATGGAAACGGAGTTGTTTAAAAAAAATATTTTTGGTCATGCAGACGGTTTTTACACGTGTTTGATTTCAAATGACAAATTGTTTACAAATATTAATATTAATTATTTTAAAGAAATTAATAAAATGCATTGAAAACTAGAAAACACAAAACTTACCCAATTCATATTTCACATTCTCTACACGGTTATCACAGATATTGGTTATCGCACTGAGATATCGGTGGGATATCGGTAATTTTAACGTCATGTAAAATTCATATATATAGCAATTTAATACTAATAATTCAGTATAGTCTCCTACCATTAACAAATTAACATTTTGCAAATTGCAAAACACTAACAATCGTAGCAAGTAAGAATTGATTAAGACTTAAAACAATAATATTGAACACTAAAATTTGATAATTAAGACTTAAAACATTGATATCGGGAATATCGGTGATATATCGGTCAAATATTAGTCCAATATCATTCAAATATCGGTCAATATCATGATATTGTTGGTACCGGTATTCTGAACCGATATTCTGACTTATATATCACCAAGGGACCGATAACCGATATATCACTGATATATCGACGGTATCGACTACATAGTTTACACCAAGTTTTTATCCGCACACACACCACCAACATCCACTTTAAAAGTTGGTGCGCCTATGTGGCACGTGGCACATGTTTCTCATATTGTAACATCCGTATATTTAAGAGGTAATAATAAAATTATTATTGTTATTTAAGATTTTGTTCATTTTAGTGGATAAATGTAAGTTGGGCTTGAGGAATTTCATGTGTTGTTCACGAGCCGAATTGAACCGAGCGAAAGCTTGTTCGTTGCTTGGCTCGTTTACAACCGAACCGAACGACTGAAATTTGAACTGAGCGAAAAACGAAACGAGCCAAAATCGAACCCAGCATTTTCCGATCGAACATCGAGCGAATTCGAGCGTTTTTTATTTCTTTTTCACTTTAAAAATTTCAATAAGAAACAAGTTTGAAGGTTGTAAATAGTATATTTTGTACACAAATTAGTAGTTTTTAGACAAACGTATAATAGGTTGTAAATTGTTAGGAGAAAGAAGTTTGAAGTGAGATATTGAACATGTAAACAAACTTTTAGTATTCTGAAAACCTAAATCGAACTAATAAAACTATAAAATTGACGGAATAGGAAATTTTTTTAAAGGTTTAAAAAATTGTATACTTATATTTTATGTGTGTTGTCTATATATTTATATATTTGTTCATATATAATTATATATAAAATAAATTAAAAATATTTGAGCCGAACCGAACCGAGCAGACCTTTGCTCGTTGCTTGGTTCGTTTACAAACCGAACCAAGCAGAGCGGCTCGTTTACAATCGAGCGAAAAAACGAGCGAGCATTTTCCGGGCAAATTCCGAACGAGTTCGAGCGTCAAGAGGTTTGGACGGCCCTAAATCGTTAAGAGAGATGGGTTTGAAGTAGTAAATAGGCTAGAACCCATGAGCATGGACATATAAAAGCCATAAACATTATCTAAAACCCCAATCCCTCCCATATTCACCTACACTCTCAAAACACAAAACACACGCGCGCATCTTGCTTCTCCCTCAAATCTGATCCAGCCAAGCGAAAGAGTTGAGCAACTTGTTTAAATGTTTTCCACATTAATAATCATCAGAAAATTAGCATTCCAAGTCTAGCTCAATACATGGTTCACCCAAAGGCATGTTCAAGGGAAAGAGATTGATTGAATGATGTCGTTTGGCCTTGAGAATTTGTATGGTGATGAATCTATTATGTAAATTATGTGGTTATGTGCTAGTTGTTTATTACTTTTGTTGGTGGAAGAGATTCATACACATACTCAAATGCAAAGTGGGAGGGTCCGACGGGATGTACCTGCGCCGCCCATTTTTCAACTTTTGTTAATAAATGGCGGTATCATTATCATTATCTATACTCCAAGTAGCTCGGCGAATGGGGGTTCCTTAGTAGATTTGACTTATGTCAAGCAAACAAGAATATCATGTATTTACTTTTCTTTTACTTTGTGATTGAGACATTACATCTTAACTTGTGAATTTTACACTTTTCGTATTATATACATATGCAAAACTTTATGAACTCTCACCAACATTATTGTTGACAAAATATATTATTTTAAACGTGCTGACGTGCTGCCGGTTGAAGTTTAATTTAAGGATTGAAGACTAGATAGTTGGACCATTAGGTTATTAGAAACATATCTTAATGAAATTCAAAGTTATTGTATTGTTATTTGATTTATGCCAAATTGTGTATTTGCGATTTAATGAAATGACATAAATATAATTATTGTCGCTTTAATAGCATTACGAGCTTATGAGTGATCTGTACGTTACACCCGGGCGTATTCCGCTTAAAGCCGGGGTGTTACAAACATTGTGCAAAATTTTCCAATACATCAGAACCAGTAGATTTGACAAATCTGTTCTATTGACAACACTGTTTTAGATTCCTTTTGGGGTTTTGATTTTTCTCTTTGTCATTTCCCTAATAGGCATCCCTAATGCATCACAAGCACAAAAAATCGATTGATCACAATCATACATCTTTTCAACACACTAAGGTTTAACAAGAGCTCATCAGCAAACATCTTTTCAACACCTTTTAACTTGTAAACTTTCCAGTTTTTACCCTTAACACTCAGTTTTGAAAATGATGTTGATATCTTTTTAGAAACAACTTTCTTCTCACATGTCCTTGGTGTAACAATCGTTTTGGTTTACCAGTTTTTGATTTCTCAGCAGTTTGTAGTTCACAAAGATATGATTTTCGCAAGGTATACTTTCATTCTTGTGAACCACCACTGGTTTAACCAAATCTTCAATTATAATATCATCAGATTGAGATAAAACCAGATTGCTTTGAATATAAGATTTTAGAGTTAAACAATTTGTTTTTTTTCTTAATAGTCGTCTTTAGATCAACTGGTTGAACTTTATCCTCATTGATTATTTTAACCTTAGTAACAGCCACAGGAGGATCTACTGTCAATGGATAGTTAATTTCCACTTCTTTTAGATCTACTGTGTCTGGTCGTATGGTGTAATCATTTTGAAAAGGAGGAGGGATTTCAACAAACCCTAAACCAGGTTTACCACCCTTTTGGTGATTGCTGTTAACTTCAATAATTTCATTGAGTAGAAAAGATGAATTTCTAAATTTACCCAATTTATTCTTTAACTTCAGCACCTCATTTTCTACTCAACTTACTTGATGGTTCTCAAAGAAAATGGGTATTTCGAAACCCCATATCTCAAATGTGTAGATTTTGTAGAAAAATTAAGGAAGTGTGAACTTAAGATGGTGAATTTAAGGCATGGCAAAGTATTCGAGTTAAGGGAGAATGAAGATGCTGATTGTTTTTACAAGATTGATGTTGATAAAGATTGGAGACGTACAGCTAATACCAAAGGGGAGTTTGTTAGTGCATTTTCTTCAGGCATTATTTGTATAAAGACACTTGTTTTTCCCGATGAGGATCGATAAACTCGATATTGATCTAAGAAACTGAAACGCACAGTGTTTGTTTCGATGCGTTTTGGTACTAATCGGTGAACGAAAATGACCGAGCACGTACACAAGATGTAAATAATAACTCGATAAAGCTCATTAAAAATTTCGACAGAGTTTCGGTACAATACGGTGTCTCGTAAAATATCGGTTGTTCGTAACTCTTGTAACTAACTAAACAAATGAAACTAAATGATACATATTTATACTTAGATCACATTTGTTATGAACATCTTCATTCGTTAAGTAGATCAGCATGCTCATTTGCTAGTTGAAATTCTCCATTCGTTATTCATATGCCTTCCATACTTCCATGTCAAATCTAACGAATGAGCCTCTTATGTGCACACAAACACATTCATTAACTTGTTTCCTTCATTTGTTAACTTGTATGTTTCTCATTTTTTATCTCATCTGGCTCCCACTCATCATCCTTGACTTCCTTGTATACATGCATTAACATATAAGCCTCATTATAAAGACTAAATGATTTGTTGGTTCAACACCCAGCACTTGTCACATTTCATGTACTAACACTCTGATGGATCAGTACCGGTTAAGGTTAATCCCACAAAATCAGATTAGAAGCTATAGATACGTCTCTAGACCTATTTTAATGAAGAGCAACATACAGTGAGGATATTGAGAAACCCAGGGAAGTGTCAACTGGCTGATTGCATTAAAAAGTTTGTCCCTAGCAAGACAAAACAAGATTTGACAGTGGTGGAGATGATCTACTGGGTCAACCAGAAGGGAGTTTTTGGTTTAGCAGTTGCAAAAAGAGCATATATAAGATAAAAATAGCTCCACTTTTGGTGTATATAAAAAGTGTTGAGTTAATGATCTTTAACAGCTGAATGGTGGAAATTATAGAAGAAAGGAGATCTCAAACATGAAACACTTATCTATTAAGGTGCTTAGTTTGGCATGTAGTGCATCAGAATTTGAAAGAAACGGGAGCACATTTGAGCATGTAAATAGTTCAACCTTTAAATTTTGTGTATGTTCTTCGCTTATTCTTTTATAGTATCTACTATTTATCATTTTTAACAAATCCATTTAAAGAAAACAAACTGACTAGAACACAAGAACATGCATGATCTAGTGTTTGTTAAATACAGTAAGATGCGCGCTTAAGAATCGACGAGATGCAAATATGGTCCTTGATCCAGTATCATTGGATGACATCGGCAATGGTAAAGAGTGGTTAATTGGACGATGGATGAATACCCTGTTTTTGATAATGAGGATTTGACATGGACAACTAGAAGAGAGGCAAGCACTGAGAAGTGAGAAGCCTTAGGTAAACTGCAATTCACCTATAAGTTGATAAGTTGAGGGATCACCTACTTCACACAAATCTTCCAATATGTATACTTAAAAAGTATACCTAAGACCTTTAATCACAAGGTTTGAATCGTTATGTGAGTTTGATCTTATCATGTGGTTTTATTGGAAAGGCGCTAAAGTACGACTTCATATAGAAATCACCATTTAAGAGAAAAATGCTTCTTGAAGATGAAGTTTTTGGTTACGTCACCAGCATACCTCATATACCAATGGTTTTGCTTTATATCAACTTGAGGGAGGCATCCTGATGTATATAAAAATATACATTTTTTAAGCATCAAAAATCTCCAAAATACTATATTTTATTATATTATCTAGTTCAAATAGCTACTTATTATGTTAATTTCTATTTTCAAGTTTATGCCAGCCTCAAACAAAGAAAAGAGTGGATACACGAAGAAAAATGAAGAAATTATGTATTAGCCAATTTAACACACCTCCCTGTTCAAGAAGCACATCCCTGTGGTCACCTTTCAAAGAAAAGACAAATTCTGATGAAGCTAACACGGGGCTGGTCTCAACTAGCACACCCCCGTGGTCACCTTTTCAAAATAAAGACAGAATTTGATGAAGCTAACACGGAGCCGTGTCTCATGTAGCACGCCCCCTGTGGTCACCCTCCCAAGAAAAGACAAAAATATAAGCATCTGACATCTAAAACATACCCCCATGTCACACCCACCACTCCCCTATGCTAAGTCATCATATGTACGATGGACAAGAAATTAATGCACCTGGACAACTAGGAATGCTAAAAAGAAAATCTTGATATTTTATTCAAAATATATTTCCTTGTGTTGTACTTTGAAAAGATGAGATACATGCTATGATCAATTTCTCTAGTCTTGGTAATTCTAAAACAACAATGTTAAATACGATTGATTAGGCTGCCATGCTAGTTAAATCATACGTTAAAGGAATGTGTAATTATAGTCTACTTAAAATAAACCAAGGGGAGGTTGTGTGACTAAACTATAATCACCCAAAGTTGTTAGGATTAGTATTTGAAAATCGAAGTCAATCCTAATCTTTATACTTTACTAAAACTACTTGCTTACTTATATTGACATTTTCGTGATAGACATGAAGTTATGCATTTTACTTTCTTTTATGTCATAGGGTGATTCACTTAGGAATGTGGGGTTATTCTATCTTATATTATTAAAGCAATTTAATCACATTCATAATATTAATAATCAAAGAAGAGTTAAGTGAATTCATGATTTAGATGGTAACCTTTATATATTGATTTTCTCGTCTAAAATCCATCTACTTGTTCACCTATTTTATTTTATTATAACTTAAAAAGATTTAGTTTAAAAACACCCCTAACTGATTATTACCTTCTGTTAATTTAGAACAAAGATTAATTATTAGAAATCATTCATGTCCATGGATCGATACTTAATTCTTATCAATACGATTCTACATATAAGATAGATATTGCTTATATGTGTGTGGTTTAGTCTTAGTAGAATCATTTTATATTAAAACCTGGTTTTGTGTGAAATCAAAGAAATCAATGCTTTTTATGCATACCCACACACCACACTACATCCTTACTGTGTTCATCGTTAATTTTAATGGTGATTATGGTCTTCTTTGTATTTATAGTGATTAACTTTCCATTGATATTGTTATTGGTGGTGGCAGTTTCTGCATTCATCATAGCACTCAACGATTGGGGTTTTTTATAATACATGATTTGAATCAACACATTGGTAATACAAGATATACAAACGTTTTACCAGCATGTACAAACACATTTCAACATATTGGTAACACAATGGAATCACGCAGAAGGTTATAACAGCCTATACAAACGGTAATTTCACGCATATCACTCCCTCGGGTTCAAACAAATAGGCCTGTACTCACAATCATGCAAGCAAATCTAGTAATCACTCTCAGCGATCTGCTATCAAGGCAGGCGCATAACAGCACGATGCATATCCAATTTAAAGTTATCAAATTATAACTCAAGCACTGAATCACTAATACTTTTTAAAATTGTAGCCAATCAAAGCCACATGTCAATCTATAATATAAACCGCCTGTGGTACTACGTCAGCACATACCACTTTTTTTTGTAAGTGTAAGGACCATGAGAAGATTTCAGAGTAAAATGCATGTAAGTAAACACAACACTGACCTAATTACCCTTGACATAAACATACTAAAACTACCCGAACAACTACTAGTATTGTGTAATACACTAATTGCAAATGAATACTCTAGTACAAAAGCCGTATTTTTCAATGAAGCAGTTATTGAAAAGCTCAACATCAATTGCAAAGATGTGATCACAACAAGAAAGGATGCACCGACCAATAGACCCATAACTAATACCGAATTATATTTTCGCAATCTGAGGCATACCATGTATGCTAATCACTACAACCTACCATGAAAAAGGTCGGGAGGACCTATGTTAGTGGAGCAAAAAGACAAGCATCAATTACTCCATCCAGACCTAACGCTAAAGGAATCATGCCAAAGAGACAACTCGAAGAAACAACTACCAAACAACCTCACAAACAATAGATACTAATTAACACATATCATATCAGATAAGGGTGAATCATGCAAATTAGCAAAAGAATGAAGGCGTAGAAGAACACGTATTCTAAGGCTGCAAACACTTTTTGAACATCAGCAGCACCAATCAACAACAACGTACAACTCTAGGACACTCTTTTACAATGCAAAATGCCCTTTTGAACACTAGCAACTTTGAAAAAGACATGCAGATGCTCAACCTACATCACCTTGCTGAGGTAGTAAATAAGTACAAAAACTGTATTAACCACATACAATTATGTAAACTTGGGGGCATTTTTGGTAACTCATCAAGTGGTCACAGTTATGAAATAACATAGCACGCATTCCCCATACTATATCTTTTAACTACAATTAGTGGCACATCAGTAGCCAAGTGCGGGTAATTATTCTAGTTGTAATTTATAAGGCACACAATATTTTTGAAGTATATAAATGTTATCCTTTTTTTCTTTTCTTTCAAAGTTGTAACTTATTTACAGACCAACATAAGTTACTATTTCTACTTAAAGGTGTCTTTCAAAAGAAAAACAAATGGTTTTCACTAAGCACAATGCCATTTCACCTTGTTTAATGATGGCTTTTTATGAGTAATTTAGACCATTTGAATACAAAAACACCAACTAAAACCATTAGGAGGTAAGAAAAATAAAAACTCAACAAAAAAAAAATTTACCAAAATATAGTTCAATCCTCAAGAATTCACACTTCATCAGGCGCGATCCCTTAAGTTTAATGTGTTATAATCTTACCCTTGTTCTTTGCTTTACTACCCAATCCTCTACTCATGTTTATTCAACTTCGACCAAAAAAGTAACCTACACACAAACTTATCATAATTAGTTTAAATTCTTTAACATTCTAAGCAACATTTTAATGATACAGATTTCAAGTGCTTCACACAATTTGAGATTGCAGGAAATTATTCAATGTTAGGATTAACTGTAACACACATACAATTTCAAATGAAAAAAAAAAAAAAGATATACAAGTTTACCTGGTTTCAGTTATTGTAGACATCCTATATTTGTTGCTAGTAGTGTATTACTTAGTTCTTGCCTGAAAATACATTTTTTGTCATAAAAATTAAAAAATTCATGAAGAAGAAATTATTATCAGGAACCAGAGAGCATACTTGTTACAATGGTTATTTGTCAATTGGCTCCTTTGGGTCTACAAAGTTAATCCACCATGCCAGTAAACCCAATAATGTGCAGACCTTTCAATGGAAAAATGCTCTGTGGAAGATGACTTATGCTTGTACCTTCTATATTTAACTCTATTAAACATTCCAAAAGTCCAAGTTCCTCCGGCAATTTCTCAACCCCAATACAATGAGAGAGGTGTAAATACTTTAAACATTTCAATTTACAGATGTTGTTTGGAATATCTCGTAAATGTTTACATTCTGTTATGATTAGCTTCTCTAAACATTCTAATTGACCAAGGTCATCAGGTAACTTCTCTAGTAGCAAACATGATTTAAGTTCAAGAGATTTTAGATGTTTCAACATCCATATGCTTTTTGGAAGATGCTTGATCACTTTAATTGACAAAGTTATATCTTCAAGATGATTACATTCTTTAATATCTAACATCTCCAAATGTGGAGTCAGCCCAAGGTTCAGGTTACTCAGCCTAGAACCACTTAAGTTGAGGAATTTAAGATTTGGACATTCAACTGGCACGTGGAGTTCTTCAAAATCATTACATCCTCCAAGATCTAACCTTTCGAGATGTGGAGTTAGACCAAGGTTAAAGGTTCTCAACTTTGAATAACCAAGGTTAAGGAATACAAGCTTTGATGGACTTTCATTAGACATATCAAGTTTCATAAAATCATTGCATCCTGTGAGATCTAATTTCTCCAGATGTGGAGTAAGTCCAAGGTTAAGTTTACTCAACTTAGACCAACAGAGGTCAATTAATTGGAGCTTTGGGCACTCAACAGGCATGTGAAGCTGTACAAAGTCATTACATCCTCTAAGGTCTAACCTTTCAATATTTGGAGTCATCGCAAGGTCAAAGGATTTCAACTTTGAATAAGCCATATTAAGAAATTTGAGCTTTGGGCATTCATCATGCATTTGAAGTTCTACAAAATTATTACATGCTCCAAGATCTAATCTCTCAAGATGTAGAGTCAACCTAAGGTTAAGGTTACCTAACTTTGACCACCGAATGTCGAGTACTTTGAGCTTTGGACACTCAACGGGCATATAAAGTTCTACAAAGTCATTACATCCCCGAAGATCTAATATCTCAAGATGTGGAGTAAGCCCAATGTCAAAGCTTCTCAACCTCGAATAACTCAAGTTAAGGAACTTGAGCTTCGGACATTTAATGGGCATGTGAAGTTCTTCAAAGTCATTACATCCTCCAAGATCTAACCTCTCAAGATGTGGAGTCAGCCCAAGGTTAAGGTTACGCAACTTTGACCAACGAAGGTCTAGTATTTTGAGCTTTTGACACTTCAATGGCATGAGAAGTTCTACAAGCTCATTACATCCTCGAAGATCTAATCTCTCAAGGTGCGGAGTCAAATGTAGGTCAAAGGTTCTCAACTTTGAGTAACTGAGGTTAAGGAGTCGGAGCTTTAGACATTCTCTAGGCATATGAAGTTCTACAAAGTCATTACATCCACCAACATATAATTTCTCAAGATGTGGAATCAGTTCAAGGTTAAGGCTACTTAACTTAGACCAACGAAGGTCAAGTATTTTGAGGTTTGGACATTCAACAGGCAAGTGAAGCTCTACAAAATCATTACACCCTCCAAGATCTAACCTCTCGAGATGTGGAGTCAGCCCAAGGTCAAGGCTACTCAACTTAGACCAACGTGCGTCGAGTGATTTTAGCTTTTGACATAAAGTATCCATTTGAAGTTCTACAAATTCATTACAACCTCGAAGATCTAATCTCTCAAGATGTGGCGTTAGCCCAAGATTAAGGTTACTCAACTTAGACCAACGAAGATCAAGTAATTTAAGGCTTGTGCATTCAACAGGCATGTAAAGTTCTTCAAAGTCATTACATCCTCCCAGATGTAACCTCTCAAGATGTGGAGTCAACCCAAGGTCTAAGGCTTTCAACTTTGAGTAAGTAGCGTTAAGTAATCTAAGGTTTGAACATTTAACGGGTAATTGAAATCCTACAAACTCATTACATCCTCCAAGATCTAAACTCTCTAGATGTGGTGCCATACCAAGGTTAATGTTTCTCAACTTAGAGCAATGGAGGTCGATCAGTTTGAGATTTGAAAATTCTATAAACATGTGAAGTTCTACGAAGTCATTACATCCACCAAGTTCTAACCTCTCTATATTTGGAGTCAGTCCAAGGTTCAAGGTTCTTAACTTTGAAGAAATGAGGTTAAGGAATCGGAGATTTTTAAGAACCTATCATATGCAAACAAAAAAATATATGAATATCACTATAATGACAAATATAAACTATGATGCATAATGAAAAACAACTTGTAAACCTTCATTTTACCTTACTTTCTCCATCTTCCCAGAGTTCAGAAATGTTGCTGAAACACATTTCCAAGCTAACAAGATTATTTGCTTCAAATGTTTTAGGTAAACTCCAAAAAGGGTAATAATACCAATGTATAAATCGTAACGAATTTGGTAAGTATTGGTAAATTTCATCAAATTTCCAACTGCTATTTAAAAAATCATTATGACCTTTACGAAGATAGAAAGATCTATTATTCACGTAAAGATATCTAAGTTCGTTCATGTTTCTAAGACCTTTCATAATGATAGTTGGATGGAGATCCCCGTGCCGTAGTTTTATGTATCTTGTTGCTTGAGTTCCCTGTAAGTAAAAAAGTAGAAGCATGATTTTTTTTTAGTTCATGACAAATAAAAATGTTAGTATTCTTCTTTACAAATAAACTTAAACCTTACCATGTCCTTAACCAATATATCTTTAATTTCCTTCTCAATCCATAATCGACTATGTCTATGAGGTTTAGTAGGGTGTAAACGAAGAATGATACTCTTGCCCATTTCTTCAACGTGGTCATGTAAGGACACACGATCATTACCAGAAATGGTTATCAAAGATTTCTGCTCAAGAACCCTTAGACCAATTTGAGCATAAAATCCACAGCTTTCAAGTATTCTGCTTACTTCTTCTTTCATTTCACCTTTTAATATGCATGCAACATTTAGGAATATTTCTTTATGATCATTCTCTAAAGCAACAAAGCTTAGTTCCAATTTTTCAAAGGTTTGCTTCTCTGGAATTTTTTTTAATCTTTCTAGGGCATCTACCCATTCATGCTCAGTTTTACCACAAAGAAATGAACCTAGAGCTTTAACTGTTAATGGAAGACCAGCAGCATAATGCACAACTTTTCCCGATAGCTCTTCATAACCTCGAATTGGAGTCTCTCCCCCAAATGCATACCTATTAAACAGGCATATTGCTTCCTCGTGTGATAACAAATTCGCTTCATGAATAAAGTTCACCCGGTGAGCTGCTAACACTTGCTCATCTCTTGTTGTGATGATGATTTTACTTCCAGATTTAAACCAATTAGGCTCACCTGCTAACGCCTCAAGCTGGTCGATACGATCAACATCATCTAGAACAAGAAGAACCTTTCTACTACGCAACATCTTTTTCAGAATATTTTTTCCCGAATTAACACTTGTTACTCCGATGCTTTGATCATTTAACACATCTGTAAGAATCTGTTTTTGCAATTTCTTTAAACCAGATAAAGACTCTTTTGAAACTTCTCTTACATTCTCAACAAAGCTTGTACCTTCGAACCAAATGGCTATCTTATCATAAACCGCTCTTGCTAGAGTTGTCTTCCCACTTCCTCCCATCCCTTTGATTCCAATCATGCAAACATCATCAAAACCACTTTCTAAAGATGAAACTATAACCTTTGCACGTGTCTCCATACCTACTAATTTTGCATCGTCACTGGAATTAATCAATCGTAGCTCTAGTGAAATCTGGTCAACAATCTTTTGGATAAATTTAGCTTCATGCCTGTTTGTTAAAGAAGTGACACAATTAAGTTCAAATCCATACCAGACAATCATAAATTGATAGCACAGTATATACACGTCTTTCATGTTCAATCTTTCAAAGAATAAAATTTGACTTATAATTCAACAATACAACAGGAGCCTTTTGAACATAGATTAGCTAGAAAGGAACGGAAAATATAGAATATAGCACGAACAAATTACCCATCAAGAGTATTCTTCAACTCCCACCCAGCGAGACCGGCTGCTTTTTGAAGAGCCTCTCTCCATCTCCCAGCATCTTCATTTTTATGTTTGGCAAATGCTTCTCCAACTGCCCCAATTTGTTTTCGGATTTCAGTGGGTTCCACGTCATAAAACACGGGGTAAGCAGTGTGCTCTATCGCCTTCTGGCACTCCATAATCTTTACAAGCTCGTCCAAGCACCACGTTGAAGATGCATAGTTCTTGGAGAAAACAATGATGTAAAATTTCGAGTTTTCGATGGATCCAATAAGCTCATCACTTATCCGGTTCCCTTTCTTGATTTTCTCATCATCTTTGTAAGTTTCGATGCTCTTTTGTTTAAGAGCATAATAAAGATGATCAACAAAAGTTTTACGGGTGTCTTCACCCCTAAAACTCAAAAATACGTCATATTTGAAGCTCTTTTGAATGAACGAACTTGAAGCAGATGCCATTGAATATATATTTGAATGATCCAATAAACTGATATCTTAGTTGGGGGAAATTTATATGAACTAACTGCAAACAAACTTGGAAGAGATGAATAACCCTTCAAGAGTTAACATATTGGTTGGAACAAAATTAGCAATTACGTGAAGAAATGTAACGCCTGTCAATTGGTCAAATGGATTAGATGCCTATTTTGAATTTTGTGTTTATCTCTCTTATTTTTTCCACACGTAACCAAACGTCAAGCCGTTCAATCATTCCGTACATAATTGATTCTAATTAACTTACGTGACAAAAGAATAAAAAAAAAACTTGTGATAATCTTTCTGAAGAATGATACGTGGTAGGTTGGCCGCCATTTTTATTTCAGGGCGGTTAGGTGGTTAAGATATAAAATGAGAGATTAATGATTCAACTTTGGTAAAATACAACAAAAAAATGGTAGGTTGGCCTTTTATCCCTATTAAATGTAGCATAAACTATATTTGTACATGAGTGTACGAGTAAAATTGGCCTGCCGTTCTATTTATTTTTATTTTTATTGTACCAGCTTTAATTAGTTGGGTCTAAATTATGAGTGCATTAACTAGTTATTTGTCAAGCTGGTTAATGGCAATACCGTTTATGGTTTTTGAGTAGAAAATCTCTAACTTGTCTAAGCGGTTTCGGTTATTAACCTAACCGGCTAAAATAACTGGTTTTTATTAAAAATTAATAATTAATTGCTAAAATCCCCTTATTATATACGATGTTCTCGATTTAAGATGTTTTTGAAATTCATAAGCATATTCCAGATATTGAGCATAAAAGGAAGTTGATGCAATTTAAAATTATGGTGGCTTGTTGGTGTATGGAATAATTTTATCTTTGATAAATAAACCGATCAAGGTTGATAATATTTTTGGAGACATCAAAGTATTAACTTTCTTATAGATTAAAAATTGGCTAGAGGTTCGAACGTAGATTAGACTAAATGGAAAGTGTTAGTTGTGTAATTGCTTTTTAAATGTATCGGCTAGCCCTTTCTAGCTTCTTGGTAGTGAGGGAGTTTCGCTTACTTTAATGGAAATTTGCGGTTTAACGAAAATAATAAAAAATAAAATAAAAACCTGCATGTGGTGCGAGAATGTTGCCAACTTTTTAAAATTCTGAAAGTTAATTAAACGCGTAATGACACATGTTATTAACAATTAAAAATCTGTTTACAGAGTGGAATTTTGAATTTCGGAGTGTTTGACGTCACCCGGTTGTCAGCTAGTGACGTACCATTGGCGTGGCTTCATCCTTCACTTGGGCCTCCCGTTTTCAATTGTTCAAAAGTGAAAAACTACAATTCTAGAATCATACAGAATGACGATAAATTATTAAAGATGTTCAAAGATTGAGAAATACGATCACGTATATAAATGATCATGTATTCAGGGTAGAATTATTAATATATAATACAATTGAGAGCTTTGGTGTCGCCAAGCCCCCATCGGGTTACTTGACGGAATCATATAAGTCAAGGCATTTACTTTTTTTTCGTTTTACTTTCGGTGCTGTAACAATAACGGACTGAATATCATTTTTCTTTATAGTTCTGGTATCGTAATGAACGTGATGGAAACCGGCCGAATTCGCGTAGACTCACTGTGTTTTAGTTCTGGTACCGTAACAAACGTAACAAAGACAACCAGTGCTTTGTTTTAGTTCTGGTACCATTAGGTTTTTTGTTGTTACTATTAGGTTTTTTTTCTTTGTTATTATAAAGCATTGTTTATGTAGATTGGTATTTTAGTTGATTTTGTTTCCTACGCCTCATTTTTGGTGATTCGTATTGTTTCCTATGTTTTCAAGTTAAAATTATTTTGTACATGAGCATTCATATATATATATATATATATATATATATATGGGAGGGTTATCCGCAAAACAAGTAGTTTCCTAGGAAGACTATGAATAAATCATAGCCATTGGATTATGTTAATCAATGGTTAAGATTTAAAATTACCAAAAACCGACATAGTTTCCTAGAATTACTTTTTCTCCATTATAACTGGCATAGTTTCGTATAATTGTTCTTTCACCATGGATTGTAATGCCACATGCCAAAAATCAATTTGTTCTTACTATTCATAGGAAAATCCTTATTTTTATTTGAACCTTTCTGTATATATAGGGGAGGAATATTTTGAGAACATTGTTGAGTTTTAAGAACTTAAGAACTCTATTCTTGGCCACACATTTAATTAAATGGATTAGATTATGTTGTTGAGATTAAATCTGATTAAAAAATCAACGGAGGAGAGAGAATAAATATGTAAGCGATTACACTAATTTTAACGTTTGTCACACATATGTAAAAAGTCGACTCGGTGCATAAAAAATTCTGTAATTTATTTACGTATATGTAACCTACATATATTACGCATGTGTAAAAAAAATTGTTGCATTGAGTTCTTTCGAGTTCTTAAAACTCAAAGTGGTTCTCATTTGAAATCTCCCCTGTATGTATGTATGTATATGTATAGGGTTAGGTTAAAATAAACCAACTTGAGTTGTGAAAACTCTAGAAACCCATTCTCAATCATATGTTTTTAATTAAAGTTTGAATCTTGTCGTCCACAATTAAAGCTAATAAAAAATGTAAACATAAATATAATTTTTTTTCTCTTCTGAAAACATATATAAAAATTAGTAAAAAATATTAAAAAATAGCAAAATAATTCTTTTTTATTTTTCGATGTTTTATATTAAATGTAACAACATATATTACATGTGTAAAAAAAATGATGTTACATAGTGTTTTACGGGTTTTCACAACTCAAATGTGTTTTCATTATATATTTCTTCTATGTGTGTGTGTGTTGGGGGGGATGGATATTGCGAGAAGTGATATTACAGTGAGAAGTGCGAGAAATAAATTTGAGTCGTTGATTATGTTTGATTTATGGTTTATAATCATAATGGCATTCTTGTAATAAATATAGAATTCATTTATAAGGTTTTTTATTAGAAAATGGGTACTTTGGTCTTATTCTACCATAACAAATGTTTACAATCAATGAATTCCCTAAACATTTGCTAATATATCATTTAATGATTAATACTAACCTAATACTCCTATCCGAATTTAATACCAAGGTTTGACTTCATTTTTTTTTTCTTTTGTTTCAAATATATTAAAATACATCACGATATAACTCAATTTGTTATTTTTTTATTTTTTTTTCTTTTGCTTCAAATCATAAATAATGTGATTCATAAAATTATTTTACAAACTATTTTACACAAGTAATATTATGTAAGTTTATATATGTACTGTGTAGGTGATATCATGAATGTGTATGTGAAAATTTTACATGTGTAGGTTATTAGCATAATCTGTTATTTATTATATGTAATTTAATGTAAATAATAAAAAAAATTATTTTGTAGTGTGTAGGTTTATATATGTATTGTGTATGTGGTATTTCGAATTGTGTGTGTGTATATTTCATCGTGTGCAGGTCCATATACGTACCATGGTATTTCGAATTGTGTGTATGTAAATTTTATCGTATGTAGTTATGTAAGTTCATGTATGTACTATGTAGGTGGTATTTCTAATTGTGTATGTGTAAATTTTATCATGTATAGGTTCATATATATACACTGTGGAGGTGACATTTCGAATTGTATGTGTAAATTTTATCATGTGTATGATCATTTATGTATTGTGTATGTGATTTTACGAATTCAGTATAAAGTTGAAAGTCTTCCTAAATTTGGTTAAGTTCGAAAAATTAAAATGAACGAATTAATCTTAAATTAAAAATACAAAAAACAAACAATTTTAACGAAAAAAATAGTTTGTAACTTAGTTATATTTGTTGATAAAACGGAATTATGAAGATCGATTATTTTATGGTAAATGAAACTAGTTATATTATAAAAATATTTAAATTAAAAAACAGAAAATATGTAACTTACCTCACACATAAGTTACTTACCATATAAGAAAAAAACTTTGTATTAAGATGCCCCTTCTATTAAAATAAACCATAAATAAAAGAAATTTATGATTAGTTGTAATTACTTCTTGCACTTTTCACAATAAGAAACACTTTTGAAGTGAACCTAATCCCATATATTTGTGTGTGTATATATATATATATGTATATAATTATATTATTTATGACGCCATCTGAGTCAAACACAGGTCTGCCCTCCCGGGTTGGTCCGACCTTTGACTTGGTAAGGCGTCCGGGTCAACACACAAACCGGGTCTGAAAACATGCTAAAGTCATAAACCTCTAATGAAAATACACACATGCGTATTCATAATTTCATATACACACAAAGACATAAATATACGCAATCAACTTTGACAACTCTATAGGAAATAATAGTAGGTGCATTTACTGTGTAATTTTCTAACATGACATGAAACAAATATGAAATTTGTGGTTTCTAGTTTTGTTTAAAGGGGCACAAGTCAAGGTTGAATTAGGATAGCGTGTTGTATTCTATTCAGCAATACATGATGGTCATGTAGAATTTGTTAACCGTGAAAGTATATAGCAACTAACAAGAGTCGGAAAATTTGTTAGGAATTCAAACAAGAGAGAGGGGTTGTGCTTGTGTCAACCCGACTGGTTCGTAGTTTGACCCATTTAACACACACACGTACATACTTTTTAAAAATCGTTTTATGTAATAACTTAAGTATTTGGTACTTTTTTATACCCAAGTCTAAAAGTCCTTTTTAAAAATCGGTATAGTTTAAACATGGGCATGTGAAAGAAGTTAAATAAATTTTTTTTGTTTCAATTGGGTCATGTTTGTGCCATGTTTGAATTCATACTGGGGTCAACCCATCAACTCGTGAATACAAGCTGCTTATGCATTTATGCTATATTATTTTCTTCCACTCTCTCTCTCTACTTAAAAATATATAGGTATTTGTCACATGATTCATCAAGTGTGTATTTTTCCCTAAAGAAATGTTAAGTGGGGCTGTGAGGGTTGTCCACACCACTAATTAAAGGAGAGGATCCACAAAAATCCACATCTTTATCTACCTGCAATTGCTATACCTTACATTCTAAATATTATAGTGGTTTTTAACAATTTTGACTTGACTATAGGTATCTAGTCTTCTATCCAAGACGCGTGAAACACGATGATGACAAATATTTGGTTTATATATTGTGAAACTTATTTATAATACATTATAAAAAATACTAACATGTGATACAAATACAAAAATACAATTGACATACAAGTTGCAGAGTGAAAACTGGCGATATATGTTCTATCACATCATTAGAGTTACATTATATATTATAAAACTTTAAAACAAATGCAATATGCCAATATATAAAGATTATTATTAATACAACTTGGTGATTCTTATAAGACACGACATCTTTTCCAATATTCTATTTAGACAAAATTAATGTTAGAAGAATCGTTTAACATGATCCATAGCCTTGGAAGTTTTTTAAAATTAACTTTTGTCACATGTGTATTTGACATAATTTTTTTTATTTAAAATGATACAAAAAATGTATGAAAATACTTATGATAAAATGATCAACTTTGACGTTTTCTAACATGTCATTCCTCAGTCCAGTAGTTGACGTTGTTTTCTGAAAAAACGGTAAAGAGTATGAAAAAGTCGAACAAATGTTGTCATCTATCAGGACCTTCATGGTTGGTCAGACCGTGGACGTGCCACTACCATGAGATGGAGCTTATCTAGGGTCATGGATGCGCATTAGATTGACCGTCTCCATTTGGGTAACAAACATCACGTTGCCTACATCGAACTATCGAAGAAACATGGCCAAAACATCACTATTCACTAGTGCTATGTTTGCTATATATGCATGCTTGAAGTTACGATCATGCAACTTGTTTAATATAATATACTAACATTATAGTTGCTAACCATCATGAATCTTTCTACAAAAGTGAAGAACACTTAACAAAATACTCCTTTGAAGACACTACATATTAGTAGATAAGGGTGTTTCTTTTTCTTTAATTATTTTATATATATATAAAACCACTAAATATTACACTATATAAGGATCGAACAAGTAACCTCCTTTTTCACACTCTTAACAACTTTAACATCCCACCAAAGTGGGAATGACCATCAATAGATGAGTTGCTTAGGTAAAAAAAAAAACCTCACATTAGAATTAATTCGGGTTTATTAAAATTACACAACAGGACAACTTAAGCCAACTCAAATTAAACATCAGATAAATAATGGTCGCTTTTAAAACACGTGATATCAAAATCGGGCGACGTGGCTAGGGGTGTTGTTACTAAAAGGTGAGCAAACCGGGTTTTTAAAGGAGCTGGAACCAGGTAGGAACTGATTTCGTGTTTGGTCAACAAAAGTAAAATACCAGGTTGGGTAGTAGCCGTTCCAGGTATGGTTGGGGTTTCGAGTGATTTTTTTGGGTTTTTATCGGGTTTTGATCTAGTGGGGTTTAGGTTTTGACTGGATAGAGGTGGAATAGGTTCTGGCGAGTCTGGGGAGAAACTGAAACATGGTTCCTACCTGCAGGTCGGGTAAAACCAGGTCGGCTCGGGTCCGGTACCGGGTTTTATGCCCACCTCTAGACATGACTGGTGCTTTTAGCCTCTTATATTGCATGCTATCAGTTAGAAAACATGTTCTTTATTATCAAATTCTGGCTAATAAAGACTGTAATTCTCAAACTGAAAGTTTCACTTTGTTACACATACCACCACTTTTATCGAATGAACAAGCGCCAATAATCCACTATGATCAGTTCAACTCACAATTTAATCACTTAACAAATTACAACACTAAGAGCTATTTTTTGACTTGTGGTCTAAGCAATCCAAATCAAAAAAATAGAAACCATCAATGTTAAGCCATTACAAAATATTTCATACTTGACCAAACATCTTCACTTTGATCAACACAATGATACATGTAACAAATTCACTACACAAAAGCGTCAAGTGGAATCATATAACAACAAAAAAGGGATTTTAAACATACTTTCTAAAGCTTAACCTCAACATCGACACCAGCCGGAAGATCAAGCTGCATCAACGAGTCAATGGTTTGTGCAGTCGGGTGTAGAATGTCTATGAGCCGTTGATGGGTTCGGATCTCGAAGTGGAATCTTGCATCCTTGTGCACATGAGGAGATTTAAGCACACAGTATATTCTCTTTTTGGTTGGCAATGGAACGGGCCCCATGGTTTTCGCGTTTGTTGTTCTAGCAGCATCCAAGATTTGCTTACATGAATCCTCAATTAAAGGTACCCAGTATGACCTCAGTTTAATCCTTATTTTCTGCTTTGGTGCTATCTGAAATACAATAAAATTTGACATTGTGAAAATTGCATCCCAATTATTATGATCAAACCGCCTTACATGTGATCAAAGGTATTTATATAATTTCTTTGTATATATCTTATAGGTTTCTATCAGTTGTAGAAGCCACCGGTAGCTAGTCGGGCGGTGGAGTACCGACTAGCGATTATTCGGACCGGAAATTTTATATGTAATTTTTCAAAATAATTTTGAAAAATTCCATATGAATGCTCACATATATACTTCAAACATAAACAACTAAATGCAAACATAACAAATCAACTGAGAATATTATTGTTGGAGGTCCCACCTTCTAAATTTATTTTCTTCTCATTGACCTCTGCTAAAAAAATCTAACATTTTTAAGTTTTATTCGAATTTGAAATTGATGTTTTAGGGCTTTTCATAGGATACAAGTCGATTGATGTAAAACTTATCTCAAAACGGTGTTTCAAATTACTTGATTTTTGTTAATTGGAAGTTCAAACACCCGAATTGAACCACTGTTTCGTTGTTTAGAGCACCGTTTCGAGCTAAGTTTTACATCAATCGACTCGTATCCTCCTTCCGATGGCCCTAAAACATCAGTTCGAAATTCGAATTAAAACTTAACGTTGTTAAGTTTTTTTTTTTTAACGAAGGTCCAGTGAGAATTTTTTCTTTTAAAAGGGGACCACAATTATCAGCAAATGACAAAAAGGTGGGATTAATAAAATCAATTTGCCAAAAATTAATCATTGCAACACTGATTTCTAGCATAACATACCTAAATATTAAGATATAAAATAAGCAAATCTGTAATTTTGTATATGATTTAATACATAAATAAAAAACCTGTATTTGCAACCTAAATAAGCTCTGTGGTTTAAAATTATAATAATGGTCTACTTCATTCTTGAAACCCACAATTTCATACAATACAAATCTCTAAAAACCCTAAATTTTGAAGAAAGCAAGTTAATAATAATAATAATAATAATAATCACAGGTAGCAAAATTACCTTATCCGAATCAGAAGTTTCGACATGGGTGCTGGTAAAGATGTTGAAGTCGACATTTTCTGATTAGGGTTTTGGAATAATAATAATAATTTGCAGAATTAAAGTGAGACTGAGGGTGCGTTATCCACAGGGAGGAAGGAATGAGAGAAGAAAAGACTAAACCGGGTTTAGTTTCAAATTCATATATGGGCCGGTGGTCCTGTTTATATAAACCGGACTCATAACCCATTACACATTTACACATTACAACTAGGTCTTTTCTTCAATCGTTCTATTCGTTTACACGCTTACTTACAAACGGGAACACATATCTAGGTACGAGTATTATGTCATGATTCACGTGACAGTATAATCGGTGTTTTATCAATGAGTAAGCTATTATCAAATGAAAGACAAGACTGCTTTCATTAAGCCAAGTGCGCTATGTCTGTTATCCTTTCAATTTTTGCCTTCTCTTGGGCCTTTTATAAGTGAAGACCAATTGAAGAAGGCCACGGTTTAAACTTTTTAGCAACGGAAGCAGTTATTAATTAGTGAAGCAAACCCCTCAACTTCATCAACACATGGGTTTAGTCATCGATTGGACCATAGTTGGTCTTTCTTAGGCACTTGGCGCTTTTATATTATGAAACTATCACAGTTTTATAACCACAAGCTAAAAATACTATTATTCTTGGGGAACTTGACTTGTACATAATATTAGGGTAGCTGTGAGTGCGTTGGTTTCTATGTCATCAGTCCGAGCGAGGATCATTGCTTCCTTGTGATGAATGTGTGTGTTGGATTTGTTTGTGTGTTTATTCTAATGGTGGTTGCAATTGAAAGTCATACTGATCAAATGTTCTTAAAGTTAAGTTGGTTACTTAAGTCATGAGAAGTTTTGGACATGGCTTGAATTGGGGATCATGAGTAGCTTCTTGAAAGAACATGTAAAAGGGAATATAGAAGTTGTAAGGTTAACCAGACGGTGACCAAATTGTTAATGATAGTCAACGAAGCCAGAGATGGTGATTTTGAGCTTGTACTTTCAATGTTTAGGGATTTGTAGGCTTCTTTTGTATTATTCTTGCTAAAATATTGTGCAAGTACAAACAGGTGGGATTGTATTTTTAAATGGGCCAATTTTGGGAATAATTTGATAAATATGACTTTTTTATGTGTGGGCTGTCTAAAGGATTAAGGAATTACAGAAATTATTGGGCCAAGCTATTATCCACTTTGTATAGGCCCAAGATAGGTACTATTGGGCCGGATCAAAACTGTCCACTTGTGTTCCCCAATTCGGGGTAGAGGTGCACAAATTGGTTAACCGGTTAACCAATAACCAGTTAATTTTCTAACCGTGTTTTTTGGTGAGGAATAACCGCTTAGACCGGTTAATCGGGCCGGGTACTAACCGGTTTTGATAAAATAATAAAATAAAAAAAACGGCATTGTCTCGGGTTCAGGTAACTTATGATTAACTAAAAAATCGGTTTTATCATTGTCTTGGTTGTTCATTTTCGGCATTGTGTGTTTTTGTCGCTTTTATTTTTGGAAGGTGAATGACGGGGGAAACATTTTGGTTTTTTAAATGTTTTCGTTTTTTATTTATATTTTGAGTTATAATTTTTCTATTATTTTTTGAGAGATTTTTTTGGTAACGCCACAAACCTTCTCACACTTCTCATTTTTTTCCTAATCTGCATTTTAACTTTACCCTTATTATGCCACACATCCTAGTTTTACTTGCCTTCTTTATACAAAAATGAGCGTTGGAGCGTATCCATTGCGCACTGATTGTGTCATGTAAATTTGGTTGTTGGAGACTTAATATAATCCTTCATTTATTCATAAAACAATATATCTACTCACTTTTGTTATACTTTCACTTTTTAAAATGCAGAAACAACTTCCTTAATAATTAATACAGGCTATCAGTTTAAGATAAACATAGCTGGAATTAGTGTAATGGGAGCTAGAGGTGGGCAAATTAGTGTAACCGAATCGACCCGAAAATTGAACCGGTTTGAAACCAATTATGTAGAAACCGGTTTGGAACCAATTGAAACTGTAGGTTCGGAACCGGTTTGCAATTTTCTCCACCAAAACCGGTTCCAAACCAGTTAACCGAACGAAGCCGGCCAAAACCGGGCAAAAACCGGTCAATCCCCGAACCGAAACCGATCAAAACTCGAACCGAAACCGATCGTAACATGATAAAAACTGGTTTTAACCCGAATCGAAACCGATCGTAAACCGGTTTTGATTTTGTTGACCAAACTAAACCGGTTTTAACCCAAACAGGTTTTGAGTTTTAAATCGGTTTGTGCACTCTAATGGGAGCTGTGGACCTGGATTTGGATTTGGAGTGTGGAGTAGCTTTATGGGCGGTGGGAGATGCAGCAAACCAAAGCAAAAGGCAAAACTTTGGTGTCCCACATAGACTAAATGAAGAATACAAAGATGAATAGAGTTCTTACATAAACAGCGGCCCAGGAGGTGAGGTGAGGTGAGGAAGCATACTTTCTTGGCCTTTAGGCTAAAGTTAAGTGTGGTATCTGTTCTTATTAGTTTAATATTTGGCCCATTTGATATTAATATATTTTTTATGGGAAAAGGCTTGGCACAATAGCTTGCTATTGGGGTCTTTGAGTGTCGCATTAGGGTTAGGCTCTTGTATCATTAGACTATTAATCATTAACTATTGTCACATAATTAGTTTTCATAAAACATAAATCGGTAATTGGGTAGATCGAGTTCAATTGTATTAACAATCTAGTTAAGTTATCGTTTGTCATTACAATCAAACTATTAGGTTTTGTAATTACTGCGCAATCAAGTCAAGTGAATCTGAAATTAAGACTGAATATCACATTACCTGAACCTAGGATGAATACCCTTTAATTAATATTGTTTACAAATCATTAAAAGAAATCATTTTAGTTTAATTAATACTTTTCAAAATTGCTTGACATCGTCTGTCCGCCTTAGTTAAATAATTAATTTAGTTAAAATCATAAAATATTAGATTAACACTTTCCTTAAGTTCTTGTAGAGACGACCTTACTTTCCCGTACTCATAGGTATTTAAGTTAATAAAAATTAATTGTTTGAGCAGACTGCGACAGTCTACGTCAGCCGTCACAATTCAGATTACATGCCTAGGTAGCTGTTTCTCATATTTGAATTCACAATTCATAAATACACCCGATCAATCAAAAATCTGTTTTTACGATTAAGCACGATTAACTCCCGGCAAACGCACCAGTTATAGAAACGTTATATGAGCGTTTACGAGCCAGGAATCTAGTCACAAATCGATACGTTAATGATCGTGCTAATACATTAAAGGATGATTACATTACATGGATGATGAATACATTAAGGATCTAGAGAGAATCCAGCAGCATAATGTTACAGGATAAATATGGCACAGATCTTTATGCAAACTAACTATGGTAGGCCTATTTATAGGCCGGTCTCATTCGTTACACTGTATTAATGAATGAGACCTCTCATTCGTTAACAAGGTTAACGAATAAAGTTTTTTCATAGCCCATTTGCTAAACACCCTTAGCGAATGGGTACACCTTAACGAATGAGCTACTATTCGTTACACTGTAGTAACGAATGGGCTCTTACATTAACGGATGAGCCTAGTCTTAACGAATGAAGTCTCAATCGCTAAACATGCTTAGCGAATGAGCCTTTATACATTAAGTGTAAAGACCAAACTTCCCCTATCTTATTCGAACAGCTGCGGACACCAAATCCGTGCACTTACAGACTCCCCCTTTCCCGTAGCTGTCGAATGCTTTCCAATACTTTAGTCTTCAATAAGTTAGCGTTGAATACTTTAACGACAAATACGTTAAAGTTGAATACTTTAACCGTGAATACTTTATCTGCATATCATCAGCCGTACAGCCAACCTCCCCCTTGGCTGATGATTCTCGGGCTTGTGCAAACAGACAAAATATAACTTTTTGTAAGCAAACCAACAACTTGTAGCTACTCGTATCAGATCTCCCCCTCACATAAGCATCTCCAGGTGATCATTTAGATCATCCAACTGACATATGATATGGTTCGATCAAACGAGTCAATCAGCAGCATGTCATCGGCTATCTGTCGCACCGGTAAAGCAAAAATATCTTTACGTTTTAACCTCGTCACCCATCTTCATGAATAACCCGATCACTCAATATCTTTCACTTAGGTCTTCACTTTCTCGATAACGTCTATCCCAAAATATAACTCTTTGAATCTCTTAGGCAACCAATACGCTTGGATGCGCTACTGTTTTGGATATATGATTCAGATTTCCAACCTTCGTTAATCAACCCCAAACGATCATATTCTTCAATCTAGATGACAAGACTCGTATATTCTTCAACAAGATCAACCCATTCAAGAATTGTCCCCTTTAACAGAAGCAATCCGCCGAAAACTCGTAGTCAACATAGTTAGGATCAAAGTCCCTCAGAAAGAAGTAAACGGACAGACGCTCGTATCCCACATAGTCAGGTTTCAATCTCGAACAAATCAATCCACGATCGAAGAACAACAGCAGTCTTGAACTCAGTCAAACGTAGCTTTGCAATCATGAATTACCACCTGAATTGCAGTAATTTTTCAAGAAATCCTTGCAAACGTAGGAAGATACCAATCGAATAACCTCTTTGAAATTTTTATCTCCCCCATTTCTTGACAAATTAGGCAAGGTCTTGAACAATTATTTGAAAATTTTCAAGAAAATTCTCGTTCACTTAGTCGATTACTCCCCCTCGGCCCCTCGATATGTGTGAAAAGTCGGCCGGAAAATATTTCATCAAAATTTGCAAGAAGAGTATCCAGAATATTCGGAATATCCCCGAAAAATTTCGTTTAAGAAAATTTTCCGAAAATACTCTTTTTTTATTTTATTATTATTATTTTTTTTAAGAATCTCATACATTATCCTTCTTCATTCGTTATCCGGGTATCCTCATTCGTCTGACATCACTCATTCATCTGACAATGAACGAAAAGGTTACATTCGTTAACCCCCATAACGAATGTACACATACGTTAAACTCACATTCGTTAAACCTTTAACGAATGTCTTCCATACGTTAATCACCCTCATTCGTTAATCATCCTCATTCGTATGAACAGTACATGAATAAGGTTTCATTGGTTATGAGCTTTACATTCGTTAAACACTGTAAGGAATAACTCATTCGTTAAATCTCCGTAACGAATGAACATTTAAATTAACGAATCATCCTTCAAACGGTTACTGTAGCCGGAAAACCGTGAATCGCCGGAAAATTCAGTTACAGTCGCCAGAATCTGGAAAAAATCAAGCTCCAACAAAGGCGGATTCATCAAATCTTCATCAAATCACAACCAAATTATACTTGAATGATCGGATTTACATCAGGAACTTGAATCTATCATCAGATTCATCAATCGTTCACTGAATTCATCAAAATCTTATCAAACAGATTACAAATATGATGAACACGAACTGGTACGTGTCACGAGCAACCTCCGGCTCTGATACCAGTTATAGAAATGTTATACGAGCGTTTACGAGCCAGGAATCTAGTCGCAAATCGATACGTTAATGATCGTATTCATACATTAAAGGATGATTACATTACATGGATGATGAATACATTAAGGATCTAGAGAGCATCCAACAGCATAACGTTACAGGGGATAAATATGGCACAGATCTCTATGCAAACTAACTATGGTAGGCCTATTTATAGGCTGGTCTCATTCGTTACACTGTATTAACGAATGAGACCTCTCATTCGTTAACAAGGTTAACGAATAAGGTCTTTCCATAGCCCATTCGCTAAACACCCTTAGCGAATGGGTATATCTTAACGAATGAGCTACCATTCGTTACACTGTAGTAACGAATGGGCTCTTACATTAACGGATGAGCCTAGTCTTAACGAATGAGGCCTCATTCGCTAAACATGCTTAGCGAATGAGCCTTTATACATTAAGTGTAAAGACCAAACTACCCCTATCCTATTCAAACAGCTGCGGACACCAAATCCATGCACTTACAATTAAGGTCTCAAATTCGGTAATCTGTTTTTCTAGTTTATTTAGTTTAATTTATTATAAGTTTTAAATTAAATATATTAAACTATAAAAACAATATTTTCTTAATTATTAATTAATTAGCCTTTAGTTCTAGTTTCGTCAATTCAATAAGTGTCTCTAGAATTCGATACTCCCGGACTTCTCTTTAGCTATACTACACCCGAAAGGTATATTTGTCTGTTGTTACTGGTCTAGTTTAGGGTCATCTAGGTTTTTATTACTAGGTGAGCTTGGCTATTAATTGCTTAATTTTTTAGACCGCTTTTTTCACATTATTATTTAATTTAAATTATAATATCTTAGTACAAATTAGAGAGGTTCCATTCACTACACTTTTTTTTTGGTAAAAAGCCCCAATTATGCATGGCGCCATATGACGCAAAATGTCCTATAGAAACTCCATCCACTACACATGGTCTAAATAATAGCCAATTTGTGCATGTGAGTTTTGAAAGGATATTTTAGACGGAAATTTATTTATTGCAACAGATATAATTGGGTAGACAAATCATATTAATCTAAAAACTAATCACTCATATTATTATTAGAAAGGACACAAACTATTTTTCTTGAACTCTCAAACTTTTCACCTACAATGTATTTTGGTTTTTGAGATATCATCAACATTTATAATAGCATTCACATCCGTAAGTACCACGGTCCCTAAAAAATTTGCAGTGTCCATTGCCATCAGGGTGTTTTGCAGCGCATTCTTGTTTACAAGTAGGGTTTTCACAACCTGCGTAGCCAATAACATCATAGCATATATCGCCTTCAACCACTAAGACACCAACTGAAAACAAATAAAGAACACTATATGATAACTAGGAAAACACCTTTGGATATATGTACCGATTTAATATACAAAGTAGGAAAAGAACTAATTAACAAACCTCCAATCATAATAATAAGCAGCATCAGGCAAGAGTATGCTGACTTAGACTTAGACATGTTGTCTATTCTCAAACACAAAAAAATGCTAAAATATGAAGTTTCAAAATGATTTTGCTTTTAGGATTGGTTATGTTTGATTTAGTTAAATAGGGGAAAAATTATCTTATTGTTATCTTTTTATGTTTGAAATAAAAAAACCCACATTCTTTTAGTGACTATATTTAATGAAAAGATAACTATCAGTTTTATTAAAGCTATTATGTCTGTTACTTTTATTTAATGCAAAGATAACTATTAATTTTTGTTGATGCATTTTGAGTCAGTAGTCTATAGTTTAATGCTTGTCTTGTCGTATTAAACAATGTGTTATGTTTGTGTTTACCTTTATGTTTGATGTGTTTATAAGAGGCGAAGACAAAACCTTGAGCGAAGTTGAGATAACTTCGTCTACACTGTAAAGACGAATATGAGTGTGTTATAAACTCATCTTCGGCTAGGTTTTACTAAGTTCTGCCTCTTAAGGTTTTGCTTTACCGTGCATTGATAGATACATAGTTATTAATCAATACAAGTAATCCTTTTGGTTTAATCCTTGCTTCTACTCGTTCTAGATTATTGTTAATACTCGTAAAAAAATACTAAGTGGATTCCGCACCCTTAGAGTTTGTGATATTTCTATTGTCGATCCATTCCAGAGACCTACAATTTTAATAACTATGTTACGAATAATGGATTTACAATATATAATAGATATTTTTACAAACAAAACTATTTAATAAATAATTCTTTATTTAAAAGGGTAAAATATAATTATTAGGGATGTCACTTTTACCCAAAACCTGAAACCCAACCCGAAAAAACCCGTACCCGAACTAAACCGACTCGAAAAACCCGAACCTGAGAAAATACTAACCCGAACCCGAACCGAAGTAATTCGGGTTGGTTCTCGGGTTTGATTTATAAGTTTCGGGTTAACCCAAAAAACCCAAATAAACTTTTAGTTTTGAAATTAAATATATTTTTAGATATAATAATATGCTTAGTTTTAGTCACTAAAGTTATCATAATTTGAGCTTAATCGACTGTTGTCATTCCAACTATTATGGATCGATTGTTTATTGTTAATTTATGTTTTCCATTTATTACTAATAGCAATCTTAATCGAACAACCAAATCACGTCTGATTGAAGACGATTATGGTTCGAGTTAGTTACTTAGTTTTACTCTTCTTTTGAATTGTTTTATGACTTTATCAAGTTATGTTGGTTTATTATTTGATTATTTGCGTTACGAGCAAAGAAGAATATGTTGTTTTAATTTTAGCATTGAAGTTTTTTTTGTTTTTAGTTTCATTTTCTAGGATACTCGAAACCCGATTAACCCAACCAGAAAAATCCCAAACCTGAAAAACCCGTGAGAGATTTGGATTGAGTTTCAGGTTAAGATTTAAAACTTTGAAACCCGAAGAACTCGACCCAAAGAACCCGAAACTCGAAGAACACCCCTAATAATTATAACATACTACAAATAGATGCAATTTTGTGAGGATTTAAATTAAAACAAATAGAAAATTTGAAGTTTACATTGATGAATATAATTCTAGAAGTTGGAAAAAAGATATAAAGAAACTAAAAATACAAATTATGAAAATTTATAAGATTTAAAATGATGAAATAAAAACGGATTTAAAGGATTTCCAATAAATGCAACGAATTTTAAGGATTTTCAATAAATGCAATGGATTTTCAATTAATGCATTCAACCATGTGAAAGCAGGTTTTGACTCGGGACCACTAAAGGTATGTTTGATAAAGAGTTTTTAAAAGTTTTTAGTTATAAGCTTTTAAAAAAAAGTTTATATTTAATAAAAAGTTTTGTTTGGTTAAGTAAGTGGCCCGGGCCTGGTAGGTGCGCCACATAAGTTGCATCATTAAGGGAACACCACCATCCATAATCACCCAATCTTGTTTGTTATTGTTATTATGGTTGGTAAAATTATTATTATTGTTGTTGTTTTAAATGTTCTAATATTAGTATTAATGGAAACGGAGTTGTTTAAAAAAAATATTTTTGGTCATGCAGACGGTTTTTACACGTGTTTGATTTCAAATGACAAATAGTTTACAAATATTAATATTAATTATTTTAAAGAAATTAATAAAATGCATTGAAAACTAGAAAACACAAAACTTACCCAATTCATATTTCACATTCTCTACACGGTTATCACAGATATTGGTTATCGCACTGAGATATCGGTGGGATATCGGTAATTTTAACGTCATGTAAAATTCATATATATAGCAATTTAATACTAATAATTCAGTATAGTCTCCTACCATTAACAAATTAACATTTTGCAAATTGCAAAACACTAACAATCGTAGCAAGTAAGAATTGATTAAGACTTAAAACAATAATATTGAACACTAAAATTTGATAATTAAGACTTAAAACATTGATATCGGGAATATCGGTGATATATCGGTCAAATATTAGTCCAATATCATTCAAATATCGGTCAATATCATGATATTGTTGGTACCGGTATTCTGAACCGATATTCTGACTTATATATCACCAAGGGACCGATAACCGATATATCACTGATATATCGACGGTATCGACTACATAGTTTACACCAAGTTTTTATCCGCACACACACCACCAACATCCACTTTAAAAGTTGGTGCGCCTATGTGGCACGTGACACATGTTTCTCATATTGTAACATCCGTATATTTAAGAGGTAATAATAAAATTATTATTGTTATTTAAGATTTTGTTCATTTTAGTGGATAAATGTAAGTTGGGCTTGAGGAATTTCATGTGTTGTTCACGAGCCGAATTGAACCGAGCGAAAGCTTGTTCGTTGCTTGGCTCGTTTACAACCGAATCGAACGACTGAAATTTGAACTGAGCGAAAAACGAAACGAGCCAAAATCGAACCCAGCATTTTCCGATCGAACATCGAGCGAATTCGAGCGTTTTTTATTTCTTTTTCACTTTAAAAATTTCAATAAGAAACAAGTTTGAAGGTTGTAAATAGTATATTTTGTACACAAATTAGTAGTTTTTAGACAAACGTATAATAGGTTGTAAATTGTTAGGAGAAAGAAGTTTGAAGTGAGATATTGAACATGTAAACAAACTTTTAGTATTCTGAAAACCTAAATCGAACTAATAAAACTATATAATTGACGGAATAGGAAAATTTTTTAAAGGTTTAAAAAATTGTATACTTATATTTTATGTGTGTTGTCTATATATTTATATATTTGTTCATATATAATTATATATAAAATAAATTAAAAATATTTGAGCCGAACCGAACCGAGCAGACCTTTGCTCGTTGCTTGGTTCGTTTACAAACCGAACCAAGCAGAGCGGCTCGTTTACAATCGAGCGAAAAAACGAGCGAGCATTTTCCGGGCAAATTCCGAACGAGTTCGAGCGTCAAGAGGTTTGGACGGCCCTAAATCGTTAAGAGAGAGATGGGTTTGAAGTAGTAAATAGGCTAGAACCCATGAGCATGGACATATAAAAGCCATAAACATTATCTAAAACCCCAATCCCTCCCATATTCACCTACACTCTCAAAACACAAAACACACGCGCGCATCTTGCTTCTCCCTCAAATCTGATCCAGCCAAGCGAAAGAGTTGAGCAACTTGTTTAAATGTTTTCCACATTAATAATCATCAGAAAATTAGCATTCCAAGTCTAGCTCAATACATGGTTCACCCAAAGGCATGTTCAAGGGAAAGAGATTGATTGAATGATGTCGTTTGGCCTTGAGAATTTGTATGGTGATGAATCTATTATGTAAATTATGTGGTTATGTGCTAGTTGTTTATTACTTTTGTTGGTGGAAGAGATTCATACACATACTCAAATGCAAAGTGGGAGGGTCCGACGGGATGTACCTGCGCCGCCCATTTTTCAACTTTTGTTAATAAATGGCGGTATCATTATCATTATCTATACTCCAAGTAGCTCGGCGAATGGGGGTTCCTTAGTAGATTTGACTTATGTCAAGCAAACAAGAATATCATGTATTTACTTTTCTTTTACTTTGTGATTGAGACATTACATCTTAACTTGTGAATTTTACACTTTTCGTATTATATACATATGCAAAACTTTATGAACTCTCACCAACATTATTGTTGACAAAATATATTATTTTAAACGTGCTGACGTTCTGCCGGTTGAAGTTTAATTTAAGGATTGAAGACTAGATAGTTGGACCATTAGGTTATTAGAAACATATCTTAATGAAATTCAAAGTTATTGTATTGTTATTTGATTTATGCCAAATTGTGTATTTGCGATTTAATGAAATGAAATAAATATAATTATTGTCGCTTTAATAGCATTACGAGCTTATGAGTGATCTGTACGTTACACCCGGGCGTATTCCGCTTAAAGCCGGGGTGTTACAAACACTGTGCAAAATTTTCCAATACATCAGAACCAGTAGATTTGACAAATCTGTTCTATTGACAACACTGTTTTAGATTCCTTTTGGGATTTTGATTTTTCTCTTTGTCATTTCCCTAATAGGCATCCCTAATGCATCACAAGCACAAAAAATCGATTGATCACAATCATACATCTTTTCAACACACTAAGGTTTAACAAGAGCTCATCAGCAAACATCTTTTCAACACCTTTTAACTTGTAAACTTTCCAATTTTTACCCTTAACACTCAGTTTTGAAAATGATGTTGATATCTTTTTAGAAACAACTTTCTTCTCACATGTCCTTGGTGTAACAATCGTTTTGGTTTACCAGTTTTTGATTTCTCAGCAGTTTGTAGTTCACAAAGAATATGATTTTCGCAAGGTATATTTTCATTCTTGTGAACCACCACTGGTTTAACCAAATCTTCAATTATAATATCATCAGATTGAGATAAAACCAGATTGCTTTGAATATAAGATTTTAGAGTTAAACAATTTGTTTTTTTTCTTAATAGTCGTCTTTAGATCAACTGGTTGAACTTTATCCTCATTGATTATTTTAACCTTAGTAACAGCCACAGGAGGATCTACTGTCAATGGATAGTTAATTTCCACTTCTTTTAGATCTACTGTGTCTGGTCGTATGGTGTAATCATTTTTAAAAGGAGGAGGGATTTCAACAAACCCTAAACCAGGTTTACCACCCTTTTGGTGATTGCTGTTAACTTCAATAATTTCATTGAGTAGAAAAGATGAATTTCTAAATTTACCCAATTTATTCTTTAACTTCAGCACCTCATTTTCTACTCAACTTACTTGATGGTTCTCAAAGAAAATGGGTATTTCGAAACCCCATATCTCAAATGTGTAGATTTTGTAGAAAAATTAAGGAAGTGTGAACTTAAGATGGTGAATTTAAGGCATGGCAAAGTATTCGAGTTAAGGGAGAATGAAGATGCTGATTGTTTTTACAAGATTGATGTTGATAAAGATTGGAGACGTACAGCTAATACCAAAGGGGAGTTTGTTAGTGCATTTTCTTCAGGCATTATTTGTATAAAGACACTTGTTTTTCCCGATGAGGATCGATGAACTCGATATTGATCTAAGAAACTGAAACGCACAGTGTTTGTTTCGATGCGTTTTGGTACTAATCGGTGAACGAAAATGACCGAGCACGTACACAAGATGTAAATAATAACTCGATAAAGCTCATTAAAAATTTCGACAGAGTTTCGGTACAATACGGTGTCTCGTAAAATATCGGTTGTTCGTAACTCTTGTAACTAACTAAACAAATGAAACTAAATGATACATATTTATACTTAGATCACATTTGTTATGAACATCTTCATTCGTTAAGTAGATCAGCATGCTCATTCGCTAGTTGAAATTCTCCATTCGTTATTCATATGCCTTCCATACTTCCATGTCAAATCTAACGAATGAGCCTCTTATGTGCACACAAACACATTCATTAACTTGTTTCCTTCATTTGTTAACTTGTATGTTTCTCATTTTTTATCTCATCTGGCTCCCACTCATCATCCTTGACTTCCTTGTATACATGCATTAACATATAAGCCTCATTATAAAGACTAAATGATTTGTTGGTTCAACACCCAGCACTTGTCACATTTCATGTACTAACACTCTGATGGATCAGTACCGGTTAAGGTTAATCCCACAAAATCAGATTAGAAGCTATAGATACGTCTCTAGACCTATTTTAATGAAGAGCAACATACAGTGAGGATATTGAGAAACCCAGGGAAGTGTCAACTGGCTGATTGCATTAAAAAGTTTGTCCCTAGCAAGACAAAACAAGATTTGACAGTGGTGGAGATGATCTACTGGGTCAACCAGAAGGGAGTTTTTGGTTTAGCAGTTGCAAAAAGAGCATATATAAGATAAAAATAGCTCCACTTTTGGTGTATATAAAAAGTGTTGAGTTAATGATCTTTAACAGCTGAATGGTGGAAATTATAGAAGAAAGGAGATCTCAAACATGAAACACTTATCTATTAAGGTGCTTAGTTTGGCATGTAGTGCATCAGAATTTGAAAGAAACGGGAGCACATTTGAGCATGTAAATAGTTCAACCTTTAAATTTTGTGTATGTTCTTCGCTTATTCTTTTATAGTATCTACTATTTATCATTTTTAACAAATCCATTTAAAGAAAACAAACTGACTAGAACACAAGAACATGCATGATCTAGTGTTTGTTAAATACAGTAAGATGCGCGCTTAAGAATCGACGAGATGCAAATATGGTCCTTGATCCAGTATCATTGGATGACATCGGCAATGGTAAAGAGTGGTTAATTGGACGATGGATGAATACCCTGTTTTTGATAATGAGGATTTGACATGGACAACTAGAAGAGAGGCAAGCACTGAGAAGTGAGAAGCCTTAGGTAAACTGCAATTCACCTATAAGTTGATAAGTTGAGGGATCACCTACTTCACACAAATCTTCCAATATGTATACTTAAAAAGTATACCTAAGACCTTTAATCACAAGGTTTGAATCGTTATGTGAGTTTGATCTTATCATGTGGTTTTATTGGAAAGGCGCTAAAGTACGACTTCATATAGAAATCACCATTTAAGAGCAAAATGCTTCTTGAAGATGAAGTTTTTGGTTACGTCACCAGCATACCTCATATACCAATGGTTTTGCTTTATATCAACTTGAGGGAGGCATCCTGATGTATATAAAAATATACATTTTTTAAGCATCAAAAAATCTCCAAAATACTATATTTTATTATATTATCTAGTTCAAATAGCTACTTATTATGTTAATTTCTATTTTCAAGTTTATGCCAGCCTCAAACAAAGAAAAGAGTGGATACACGAAGAAAAATGAAGAAATTATGTATTAGCCAATTTAACACACCTCCCTGTTCAAGAAGCACATCCCTGTGGTCACCTATCAAAGAAAAGACAAATTCTGATGAAGCTAACACGGGGCTGGTCTCAACTAGCACACTCCCGTGGTCACCTTTTCAAAATAAAGACAGAATTTGATGAAGCTAACACGGAGCCGTGTCTCATGTAGCACGCCCCCTGTGGTCACCCTCCCAAGAAAAGACAAAAATATAAGCATCTGACATCTAAAACATACCCCCATGTCACACCCACCACTCCCCCATGCTAAGTCATCATATGTACGATGGACAAGAAATTAATGCACCTGGACAACTAGGAATGCTAAAAAGAAAATCTTGATATTTTATCCAAAATATATTTCCTTGTGTTGTACTTTGAAAAGATGAGATACATGCTATGATCAATTTCTCTAGTCTTGGTAATTCTAAAACAACAATGTTAAATACGATTGATTAGGCTGCCATGCTAGTTAAATCATACGTTAAAGGAATGTGTAATTATAGTCTACTTAAAATAAACCAAGGGGAGGTTGTGTGACTAAACTATAATCACCCAAAGTTGTTAGGATTAGTATTTGAAAATCGAAGTCAATCCTAATCTTTATACTTTACTAAAACTACTTGCTTACTTATATTGACATTTTCGTGATAGACATGAAGTTATGCATTTTACTTTCTTTTATGTCATAGGGTGATTCACTTAGGAATGTGGGGTTATTCTATCTTATATTATTAAAGCAATTTAATCACATATTCATAATATTAATAATCAAAGAAGAGTTAAGTGAATTCATGATTTAGATGGTAACCTTTATATATTGATTTTCTCGTCTAAAATCCATCTACTTGTTCACCTATTTTATTTTATTATAACTTAAAAAGATTTAGTTTAAAAACACCCCTAACTGATTATTACCTTCTGTTAATTTAGAACAAAGATTAATTATTAGAAATCATTCATGTCCATGGATCGATACTTAATTCTTATCAATACGATTCTACATATAAGATAGATATTGCTTATATGTGTGTGGTTTAGTCTTAGTAGAATCATTTTATATTAAAACCTGGTTTTGTGTGAAATCAAAGAAATCAATGCTTTTTATGCATACCCACACACCACACTACATCCTTACTGTGTTCATCGTTAATTTTAATGGTGATTATGGTCTTCTTTGTATTTATAGTGATTAACTTTCCATTGATATTGTTATTGGTGGTGGCAGTTTCTGCATTCATCATAGCACTCAACGATTGGGGTTTTTTATAATACATGATTTGAATCAACACATTGGTAATACAAGATATACAAACGTTTTACCAGCATGTACAAACACATTTCTACATATTGGTAACACAATGGAATCACGCAGAAGGTTATAACAGCCTATACAAACGGTAATTTCACGCATATCACTCCCTCGGGTTCAAACAAATAGGCCTGTACTCACAATCATGCAAGCAAATCTAGTAATCACTCTCAGCGATCTGCTATCAAGGCAGGCGCATAACAGCACGATGCATATCCAATTTAAAGTTACAAAATTATAACTCAAGCACTGAATCACTAATACTTTTTAAAATTGTAGCCAATCAAAGCCACATGTCAATCTATAATCGCTGTCATTGACATAAACCGCCTGTGGTACTACGTCAGCACATACCACTTTTTTTTGTAAGTGTAAGGACCATGAGAAGATTTCAGAGTAAAATGCATGTAAGTAAACACAACACTGACCTAATTACCCTTGACATAAACATACTAAAACTACCCGAACAACTACTAGTATTGTGTAATACACTAATTGCAAATGAATACTCTAGTACAAAAGCCGTATTTTTCAATGAAGCAGTTATTGAAAAGCTCAACATCAATTGCAAAGATGTGATCACAACAAGAAAGGATGCACCGACCAATAGACCCATAACTAATACCGAATTATATTTTCGCAATCTGAGGCATACCATGTATGCTAATCACTACAACCTACCATGAAAAAGGTCGGGAGGACCTATGTTAGTGGAGCAAAAAGACAAGCATCAATTACTCCATCCAGACCTAACGCTAAAGGAATCATGCCAAAGAGACAACTCGAAGAAACAACTACCAAACAACCTCACAAACAATAGATACTAATTAACACATATCATATCAGATAAGGGTGAATCATGCAAATTAGCAAAAGAATGAAGGCGTAGAAGAACACGTATTCTAAGGCTGCAAACACTTTTTGAACATCAGCAGCACCAATCAACAACAACGTACAACTCTAGGACACTCTTTTACAATGCAAAATGCCCTTTTGAACATTAGCAACTTTGAAAAAGACATGCAGATGCTCAACCTACATCACCTTGCTGAGGTAGTAAATAAGTACAAAAACTGTATTAACCACATACAATTATGTAAACTTGGGGGCATTTTTGGTAACTCATCAAGTGGTCACAGTTATGAAATAACATAGCACGCATTCCCCATACTATATCTTTTAACTACAATTAGTGGCACATCAGTAGCCAAGTGCGGGTAATTATTCTAGTTGTAATTTATAAGGCACACAATATTTTTGAAGTATATAAATGTTATCCTTTTTTTCTTTTCTTTCAAAGTTGTAACTTATTTACAGACCAACATAAGTTACTATTTCTACTTAAAGGTGTCTTTCAAAAGAAAAACAAATGGTTTTCACTAAGCACAATGCCATTTCACCTTGTTTAATGATGGCTTTTTATGAGTAATTTAGACCATTTGAATACAAAAACACCAACTAAAACCATTAGGAGGTAAGAAAAATAAAAACTCAACAAAAAAAAAATTTACCAAAATATAGTTCAATCCTCAAGAATTCACACTTCATCAGGCGCAATCCCTTAAGTTTAATGTGTTATAATCTTACCCTTGTTCTTTGCTTTACTACCCAATCCTCTACTCATGTTTATTCAACTTCGACCAAAAAAGTAACCTACACACAAACTTATCATAATTAGTTTAAATTCTTTAACATTCTAAGCAACATTTTAATGATACAGATTTCAAGTGCTTCACACAATTCGAGATTGCAGGAAATTATTCAATGTTAGGATTAACTGTAACACACATACAATTTCAAATGAAAAAAAAAAAAAGATATACAAGTTTACCTGGTTTCAGTTATTGTAGACATCCTATATTTGTTGCTAGTAGTGTATTACTTAGTTCTTGCCTGAAAATACATTTTTTGTCATAAAAATTAAAAAATTCATGAAGAAGAAATTATTATCAGGAACCAGAGAGCATACTTGTTACAATGGTTATTTGTCAATTGGCTCCTTTGGGTCTACAAAGTTAATCCACCATGCCAGTAAACCCAATAATGTGCAGACCTTTCAATGGAAAAATGCTCTGTGGAAGATGACTTATGCTTGTACCTTCTATATTTAACTCTATTAAACATTCCAAAAGTCCAAGTTCCTCCGGCAATTTCTCAACCCCAATACAATGAGAGAGGTGTAAATACTTTAAACATTTCAATTTACAGATGTTGTTTGGAATATCTCGTAAATGTTTACATTCTGTTATGATTAGCTTCTCTAAACATTCTAATTGACCAAGGTCATCAGGTAACTTCTCTAGTAGCAAACATGATTTAAGTTCAAGAGATTTTAGATGTTTCAACATCCATATGCTTTTTGGAAGATGCTTGATCACTTTAATTGACAAAGTTATATCTTCAAGATGATTACATTCTTTAATATCTAACATCTCCAAATGTGGAGTCAGCCCAAGGTTCAGGTTACTCAGCCTAGAACCACTTAAGTTGAGGAATTTAAGATTTGGACATTCAACTGGCACGTGGAGTTCTTCAAAATCATTACATCCTCCAAGATCTAACCTTTCGAGATGTGGAGTTAGACCAAGGTTAAAGGTTCTCAACTTTGAATAACCAAGGTTAAGGAATACAAGCTTTGATGGACTTTCATTAGACATATCAAGTTTCATAAAATCATTGCATCCTGTGAGATCTAATTTCTCCAGATGTGGAGTAAGTCCAAGGTTAAGTTTACTCAACTTAGACCAACAGAGGTCAATTAATTGGAGCTTTGGGCACTCAACAGGCATGTGAAGCTGTACAAAGTCATTACATCCTCTAAGGTCTAACCTTTCAATATTTGGAGTCATCGCAAGGTCAAAGGATTTCAACTTTGAATAAGCCATATTAAGGAATTTGAGCTTTGGGCATTCATCATGCATTTGAAGTTCTACAAAATTATTACATGCTCCAAGATCTAATCTCTCAAGATGTTGAGTCAACCTAAGGTTAAGGTTACCTAACTTTGACCACCGAATGTCGAGTACTTTGAGCTTTGGACACTCAACGGGCATATAAAGTTCTACAAAGTCATTACATCCCCGAAGATCTAATCTCAAGATGTGGAGTAAGCCCAATGTCAAAGCTTCTCAACCTCGAATAACTCAAGTTAAGGAACTTGAGCTTCGGACATTTAATGGGCATGTGAAGTTCTTCAAAGTCATTACATCCTCCAAGATCTAACCTCTCAAGATGTGGAGTCAGCCCAAGGTTAAGGTTACGCAACTTTGACCAACGAAGGTCTAGTATTTTGAGCTTTTGACACTTCAATGGCATGAGAAGTTCTACAAGCTCATTACATCCTCGAAGATCTAATCTGTCAAGGTGCGGAGTCAAATGCAGGTCAAAGGTTCTCAACTTTGAGTAACTGAGGTTAAGGAGTCGGAGCTTTAGACATTCTCTAGGCATATGAAGTTCTACAAAGTCATTACATCCACCAACATATAATTTCTCAAGATGTGGAATCAGTTCAAGGTTAAGGCTACTTAACTTAGACCAACGAAGGTCAAGTATTTTGAGGTTTGGACATTCAACAGGCAAGTGAAGCTCTACAAAATCATTACACCCTCCAAGATCTAACCTCTCGAGATGTGGAGTCAGCCCAAGGTCAAGGCTACTCAACTTAGACCAACGTGCGTCGAGTGATTTTAGCTTTTGACATAAAGTATCCATTTGAAGTTCTACAAATTCATTACAACCTCGAAGATCTAATCTCTCAAGATGTGGTGTTAGCCCAAGATTAAGGTTACTCAACTTAGACCAACGAAGATCAAGTAATTTAAGGCTTGTGCATTCAACAGGCATGTAAAGTTCTTCAAAGTCATTACATCCTCCCAGATGTAACCTCTCAAGATGTGGAGTCAACCCAAGGTCTAAGGCTTTCAACTTTGAGTAAGTAGCGTTAAGTAATCTAAGGTTTGAACATTTAACGGGTAATTGAAATCCTACAAACTCATTACATCCTCCAAGATCTAAACTCTCTAGATGTGGTGCCATACCAAGGTTAATGTTTCTCAACTTAGAGCAATGGAGGTCGATCAGTTTGAGATTTGAAAATTCTATAAACATGTGAAGTTCTACGAAGTCATTACATCCACCAAGTTCTAACCTCTCTATATTTGGAGTCAGTCCAAGGTTCAAGGTTCTTAACTTTGAAGAACTGAGGTTAAGGAATCGGAGATTTTTAAGAACCTATCATATGCAAACAAAAAAATATATGAATATCACTATAATGACAAATATAAACTATGATGCATAATGAAAAACAACTTGTAAACCTTCATTTTACCTTACTTTCTCCATCTTCCCAGAGTTCAGAAATGTTGCTGAAACACATTTCCAAGCTAACAAGATTATTTGCTTCAAATGTTTTAGGTAAACTCCAAAAAGGGTAATAATACCAATGTATAAATCGTAAAGAATTTGGTAAGTATTGGTAAATTTCATCAAATTTCCAACTGCTATTTAAAAAATCATTATGACCTTTACGAAGATAGAAAGATCTATTATTCACGTAAAGATATCTAAGTTCGTTCATGTTTCTAAGACCTTTCATAATGATAGTTGGATGGAGATCCCCGTGCCGTAGTTTTATGTATCTTGTTGCTTGAGTTCCCTGTAAGTAAAAAAGTAGAAGCATGATTTTTTTTTTAGTTCATGACAAATAAAAATGTTAGTATTCTTCTTTACAAATAAACTTAAACCTTACCATGTCCTTAACCAATATATCTTTAATTTCCTTCTCAATCCATAATCGACTATGTCTATGAGGTTTAGTAGGGTGTAAACGACGAATAATACTCTTGCCCATTTCTTCAACGTGGTCATGTAAGGACACACGATCATTACCAGAAATGGTTATCAAAGATTTCTGCTCAAGAACCCTTAGACCAATTTGAGCATAAAATCCACAGCTTTCAAGTATTCTGATTACTTCTTCTTTCATTTCACCTTTTAATATGCATGCAACATTTAGGAATATTTCTTTATGATCATTCTCTAAAGCAACAAAGCTTAGTTCCAATTTTTCAAAGGTTTGCTTCTCTGGAATTTTTTTTAATCTTTCTAGGGCATCTACCCATTCATGCTCAGTTTTACCACAAAGAAATGAACCTAGAGCTTTAACTGTTAATGGAAGACCAGCAGCATAATGCACAACTTTTCCCGATAGCTCTTCATAACCTCGAATTGGAGTCTCTCCCCCAAATGCATACCTATTAAACAGGCATATTGCTTCCTCGTGTGATAACAAATTCGCTTCATGAATAAAGTTCACCCGGTGAGCTGCTAACACTTGCTCATCTCTTGTTGTGATGATGATTTTACTTCCAGATTTAAACCAATTAGGCTCACCTGCTAACGCCTCAAGCTGGTCGATACGATCAACATCATCTAGAACAAGAAGAACCTTTCTACTACGCAACATCTTTTTCAGAATATTTTTTCCCGAATTAACACTTGTTACTCCGATGCTTTGATCATTTAACACATCTGTAAGAATCTGTTTTTGCAATTTCTTTAAACCAGATAAAGACTCTTTTGAAACTTCTCTTACATTCTCAACAAAGCTTGTACCTTCGAACCAAATGGCTATCTTATCATAAACCGCTCTTGCTAGAGTTGTCTTCCCACTTCCTCCCATCCCTTTGATTCCAATCATGCAAACATCATCAAAACCACTTTCTAAAGATGAAACTATAACCTTTGCACGTGTCTCCATACCTACTAATTTTGCATCGTCACTGGAATTAATCAATCGTAGCTCTAGTGAAATCTGGTCAACAATCTTTTGGATAAATTTAGCTTCATGCCTGTTTGTTAAAGAAGTGACACAATTAAGTTCAAATCCATACCATACAATCATAAATTGATAGCACAGTATATACACGTCTTTCATGTTCAATCTTTCAAAGAATAAAATTTGACTTATAATTCAACAATACAACAGGAGCCTTTTGAACATAGATTAGCTAGAAAGGAACGGAAAATATAGAATATAGCACGAACAAATTACCCATCAAGAGTATTCTTCAACTCCCACCCAGCGAGACCGGCTGCTTTTTGAAGAGCCTCTCTCCATCTCCCAGCATCTTCATTTTTATGTTTGGCAAATGCTTCTCCAACCGCCCCAATTTGTTTTCGGATTTCAGTGGGTTCCACGTCATAAAACACGGGGTAAGCAGTGTGCTCTATCGCCTTCTGGCACTCCATAATCTTTACAAGCTCGTCCAAGCACCACGTTGAAGATGCATAGTTCTTGGAGAAAACAATGATGTAAAATTTCGAGTTTTCGATGGATCCAATAAGCTCATCACTTATCCGGTTCCCTTTCTTGATTTTCTCATCATCTTTGTAAGTTTCGATGCTCTTTTGTTTAAGAGCATAATAAAGATGATCAACAAAAGTTTTACGGGTGTCTTCACCCCTAAAACTCAAAAATACGTCATATTTGAAGCTCTTTTGAATGAACGAACTTGAAGCAGATGCCATTGAATATATATTTGAATGATCCAATAAACTGATATCTTAGTTGGGGGAAATTTATATGAACTAACTGCAAACAAACTTGGAAGAGATGAATAACCCTTCAAGAGTTAACATATTGGTTGGAACAAAATTAGCAATTACGTGAAGAAATGTAACGCCTGTCAATTGGTCAAATGGATTAGATGCCTATTTTGAATTTTGTGTTTATCTCTCTTATTTTTTCCACACGTAACCAAACGTCAAGCCGTTCAATCATTCCGTACATAATTGATTCTAATTAACTTACGTGACAAAAGAATAAAAAAAAAACAAAACATGATATTTTGTGATAATCTTTCTGAAGAATGATACGTGGTAGGTTGGCCGCCATTTTTATTTCAGGGCGGTTAGGTGGTTAAGATATAAAATGAGAGATTAATGATTCAACTTTGGTAAAATACAACAAAAAAATGGTAGGTTGGCCTTTTATCCCTATTAAATGTAGCATAAACTATATTTGTACATGAGTGTACGAGTAAAATTGGCCTGCCGTTCTATTTATTTTTATTTTTATTGTACCAGCTTTAATTAGTTGGGTCTAAATTATGAGTGCATTAACTAGTTATTTGTCAAGCTGGTTAATGGCAATACCGTTTATGGTTTTTGAGTAGAAAATCTCTAACTTGTCTAAGCGGTTTCGGTTATTAACCTAACCGGCTAAAATAACTGGTTTTTATTAAAAATTAATAATTAATTGCTAAAATCCCCTTATTATATACGATGTTCTCGATTTAAGATGTTTTTGAAATTCATAAGCATATTCCAGATATTGAGCATAAAAGGAAGTTGATGCAATTTAAAATTATGGTGGCTTGTTGGTGTATGGAATAATTTTATCTTTGATAAATAAACCGATCAAGGTTGATAATATTTTTGGAGACATCAAAGTATTAACTTTCTTATAGATTAAAAATTGGCTAGAGGTTCGAACGTAGATTAGACTAAATGGAAAGTGTTAGTTGTGTAATTGCTTTTTAAATGTATCGGCTAGCCCTTTCTAGCTTCTTGGTAGTGAGGGAGTTTCGCTTTTACTTTAATGGAAATTTGCGGTTTAACGAAAATAATAAAAAATAAAATAAAAACCTGCATGTGGTGCGAGAATGTTGCCAACTTTTTAAAATTCTGAAAGTTAATTAAACGCGTAATGACACATGTTATTAACAATTAAAAATCTGTTTACAGAGTGGAATTTTGAATTTCGGAGTGTTTGACGTCACCCGGTTGTCAGCTAGTGACGTACCATTGGCGTGGCTTCATCCTTCACTTGGGCCTCCCGTTTTCAATTGTTCAAAAGTAAAAAACTACAATTCTAGAATCATACAGAATGACGATAAATTATTAAAGATGTTCAAAGATTGAGAAATACGATCACGTATATAAATGATCATGTATTCAGGGTAGAATTATTAATATATAATACAATTGAGAGCTTTGGTGTCGCCAAGCCCCCATCGGGTTACTTGACGGAATCATATAAGTCAAGGCATTTACTTTTTTTTCGTTTTACTTTCGGTGCTGTAACAATAACGGACTGAATATCATTTTTCTTTATAGTTCTGGTATCGTAATGAACGTGATGGAAACCGGCCGAATTCGCGTAGACTCACTGTGTTTTAGTTCTGGTACCGTAACAAATGTAACAAAGACGACCAGTGCTTTGTTTTAGTTCTGGTACCATAACGAATGTAATGAAAACTGACCGAATGTCAATTGTTTTTTTTTTGTTTTAGTTCCGACACAGTAACGAACGTGACGGAAACTGACCAAATTTGCGTAGACTCATCGCCTCAACGCCCGGGTCCGCACTGAGGTCTAACCAATGCCCCGAGTTTTACCGATCAACGAGAACCCATTGGTCCACCTCCATTTTCATATACCTTTTGGTTTTAGTTATGGTATCATAACGCATGTAACCGAAACCAATCGAATTCGCGTCAAATTAACGCCTCAACGCTCTGAACCGACAACGCTTGTGTTTTTGTTACCTCGTGAGTTTTACGAACCTGCCCAGCACAACGCACCATGTAAAACACTAGTTAATAATAGGTTGAGAATTACGAAAACATATGAGAATGTACAGCCAACCGACCCCAAAGTGTTTTCATTTTTATTCACAACAATTTACATTTTACGACTGACCATCAAGATATTTTTAGGGTCCTGCTAGGGACACCCACCACACCCATGAATACGCCACGTATAGGTCTATACGCGGCGTATTAGGGTACGATTTGACGTCCTAGCCTGGCTCTGTCATAGGGATGTCGGATCGTACCCCTTATACGCCGCGTATAGACCTATACGCGGCGTATTGGGTTTTGTATATTATTGGAGCCCGGCTCCCTCCCATCCTTTCTCTTTTCTTTTTTTATTTTTTTACCTCACCCTCACCCTCTTCATTCAACCAACCCCAACAACAATATATTTCCGGAGTCGGACGATGAGATGCCGGACGGCGCTAACGGTCAGTCGGAGTTAAACCAGGTTTCGTTTTATCTTTATTGAGTACATGTTATGACATAGTTGTACATGTTAGGACAAAGATTTGGTGAATGGTTTACTTTTTCAATTTGTCCACACCATGCCTACTATATAGACACCACCTATATGAGCCTGAACTGTTTTACGGTATCCCTAGTTCGCCGGGCCTCCAAAACTTAAAATAGATTTTCCGTACTATTACTGTTATCATTAAATTTTTATTATATTATTACTATTAAAATAATAATATTATTATTAAGATATTGTTGTTATGAAAATATTATTGTTAACAAAATAAAATACTATTATTGTATTTATTAAAATAGTATTATTATTAAAATAATAATATTAAAATACTATTAAAATATTAATTATTATATTATTATTATTCTAAACATATAATTATTAGAATTAAAATATTAATTTTTATATTATTATTAGTACTAAAATATTATTATTATTAGGTACCTGATGTACGCCAGAGATTCAGATGCCGGTGTTAGGCGTTGACGCAAGACGTTCGGAGGTACGTTCGTATAGCGTATTGAATAATATAATATAATAATATTATTTTATTATTATATTATATTATATTATGTTATATTATATTATATTATATTATATTATATCAAACGGGTGTTGGTTACGTAAGTGAGTTTTTCTAGAAAAGCCCACCAGTGTTGTCTTATTATGGTTTTTTTTCTTTCTTTTCTTTTCTTTTGTTATTATTAATGTTATTTATGATTATTATTAATATTAATATTATTTACTTATCAATAACATATTATTGTTTGAAATTCGATAAAGGGCGTTCAGTAGCAGGACTTATTTGGGAAAATTGATAGTGCGAAACGAACTTTTAATTTATTGGCTGGTTTCGTTATGGGCATCTTGAATCAGTTACAATGGCTTACTTGGGAAAACTGGTATTTCCAAACGAACTTTCAATTTCTTGGCTGCTTTCATTATCGACATCTCAAATCTGACTCTTCGATTTCTTCAAACTCCAACTGTCTTGACCGTCGGTCACCACCGACAACTGTAATTGTGTTCACTCAAACACATATCAGTCGTCACTAAGCTTAAGCTTAGGCTTGTTATTAGTTTTATTTTTAGTTGGGGGTATTCTAAGTTGATCATCTTGCGTATAGTAAAGAATTATCGGCTTACACACACACACACACATATATATATAGTAGATGTGCGGTATAAGAATTCATTGCGCCGACATAACCAGCACGAGATCGAGATACTAGTTTGATGAGTTTGAATCTCTCGCATCCGCGGTATCCGCTAACGGCAGCGAGAACGGGAGCCCCTACTTTGGAGAGATAGGTGGAAATTCGGTCATTGCTCCAACATAACGAGCACCAGATTGAGATATTAGTTCGGACTTCGCTGAACCGGTTAACACGTATGCAGACGTGGATTTAGGCTTGGTGTTGACATGGATATTAACACGTTTGATTACAACTTTCGTTATCACCGGCATAATACACAATGAAAGCACAAACTCAAACAACAACCCATACAATAGCAACTGTCTTTATTATTTTTCTCTTCTTCTTGTTTGAGTGGTCGTTGAAGAGAATTGCTATTGTATGGATTGTTGTTTGAGTTTGTGCTTTCATTGTGTATTATGCCGGTAATAACGGAAGCTTTAAGCAAACGTGTTAATATCAGCGTCAACACCGAGCCTAAATCCACGTTAGCATACGTGTCAACCGGTTCAGGTAAGTCCGGACTAATATCTCAGTCTGGTGTTCGTTAAGCTGGAGCGATGACCGAATTTCCACTTATCTGTCCAAAGTATGGGCTCACGTTCTTGCTGTCGTTAGCGGATACCGCGGATCCGAGAGATTCAAACTCATCAAACTAGTATCTCGATCTCGTGCTGGTGATGTAGGCGCAATGAATTCTTATACCGCACATCTACTATATATATACGTATATATATAAGCCGATAATTCTTTAATATACGCAAGATGATCAACTTAGAATACCCCTAACTAAAAATAAAACTAATAGCAAGCCTAAGCTTAAGTTTAGTGACGACTGATATGTGTTGAGTGAACACAACTACGGTTGCCGGTGGTGGCCGAAGGTCAAGACAGTTGGAGTTTGAAGATATCGAAGAGGCGGATTTGAGATGCCGATAACGAAAGTATCCAAGAAACCGTTCGTTTGGCACCTCAAATTTTTCCAAGGTAATCACTGTAACTGATTCAAGTTTTCCATAACGACAGCAGCCAATAAATTGAAAGGTCGTTTCGCAATGTCAATTTTCCCATATAAGCCCTGCTACTGAACACCCTTTGCCGAATTGTGAATAATAATATGTTATTCATAAATAAAATAATATTAATAATAATAATTATAAATAACAACAAATAACAAAAAAAAAAAGAAAAAAAAAACAAAAAACATAATAAGACAAGCTGGTGGGTTTTTCTAGAAAAGATCTCTAATACGCCGCGTTTAGAGCTATACGCGCCGTATTATTTCGATGACAACCTACCCTGCAAAAGCTGGGCTAGGTTGTCAACTCGTACCTTATATACCGCGTATAGCTCTATACGCGGCGTATTGCTTTTTTGAATTATTGGAGCCCGGCTCCCTTCCCTTCCCCTCCTTTCCTTTCTCTATTATAAATGCAGGCGTATGCTATCGATGATCAACCAAAAAACAACATAACATTTGTACTATATATACCCAGAATGTCTTGGTTTAACCATTTATTTCCGGAGAAGGAGCCAGGTTACGCCGCTAACGATCAGCCTGGCATGTCGTGGTTACCCGACTTGAACCAGGTTTCGTTATATATTTATATAGTATGAATTTGGTAGTTGTTTTTTACTAACACATGCTACGTTACGTTTTGTTAGGAGTATGTCGGGTATAATACCCAGCCCCAACAACCTTATTGTCAGCCCGAACAGTTTTATGGTAACACTGGTTCGCCGGGCATGCCAAACTTGGACCAGGTTTCGTTATATAGTCTTATTGTAAATATACGGTTATGTTATTATTATTTTAATATTCTTATTTATTATTAAAATATTAAATTTTATATTATTATAGGTATTATTATTATTTATTATTATCACTAATACTGTTGATTGAATTTCTAATTTATGTATGGTAGGAGTACTTCGTGTCGGATTATGGTAGTCAGTTGTTGTACCCATCACCTGTCGCCTGGTCGGATTATGGAGGTCAGGCTTCATCATCGTACCAGCCATCGGTAGAAAATGATCCGTTTTACAGAACCGAGTCTTCATCGCACCACGGGCGAAACGATCATACTGGGCCAAACCCAAATAATGAAGATGAGTACGATGATGACTACAAACGCGAGGTGACGGTTTCGTATAAAACAGATGCTGTAAGACACCGTGTGTTTTGTTTAAGTTAATATTATTTATTTATATGTTATTTAATAAACAACTTAATAAATAGCATAAAAATGTTTCAGATTTTTGAGAGTCGCGAGGAGCCGGAGAAATGGGTAAAAATTAGAGGACGAGAGCATGGTTTTGTTGTTGTCGTCCAGCGGGTAAAAGAAAAACGGTGTGGACCTTGCATGCAATCGTGGAGGTGAACCCAAAATAAGGGTGACGGTGAGACGTACGAGCAGCATAAAAACATGTTGTCCGTTTAAGATCCTGGGCATGTACGACTCGAGGGGTGCATGTTGGAGGGTTCAAGTGGTAAACGAGACTCACAACCACGACCCCGTTGAATTCGAGGAGGGGTGTGCGTCATTTAGAAAAATGAACAACGACCAGTTGGATATGGTTGAGAGTTTACACAGGACCGGCTTGAATCCGCTTCAAATTGAAGCAGCCCTCCGCGAAAGGTTTCTCGGCGTGCAACCTGCAATAAAGGACATATACAACCACACCGCCAAGATTAGGAGGAATGGGCTACTAGGCAATACCCCTATGAAGGTAGTTTTAATGTGTACTTTCCGTGCTTGTAATATTTACTAACGTTTTATTTCATCCAATGCAGGCGCTGAAAAACTTTCTCGCAGACAACGGTTTCACATTCTATACCCGGAGAATGATACCGACGACAGGACGGAGGAAATTTTCTTCTGTCATAATAAGTCGCATAAGATGTGACGTGCGTTCCTCGAGGTGTTGATGATTGACACGACGTACAACACCAACATGTACGACTGGCTGTTGGTTCAGTTTATCGGTGTGACATCGACATCACAGTCGTTTTGTATCGCCACCGCGTTTGTTATCAGGGAATGGCAGAGGAACTTCACCTGGGCTCTGGAGAAACTTAAACAAATGCTCGATGACTACATGGAGCCACGCGTGATCTTGACTGACGCGGACCAGGCCCTCATGAACGCCTGTGACGCGGTCTTCCCTAATGCCACCAAAAATTTATGCAGGTGGCACATATCCGATAATATAAGGAGAAAATTTAAGGCCTATATAGGACAAATACGGGAACAGACTTTGCGTACTGGTGGAAAGTCCTGTATCAGTCTCCGACGATATAGGAGTACGACAACCGTCGCATCAACATGGAACGTCATTTGATACAGTGCGATAGAGCAGGTGAGTCCTTCGTATCAGTTGACAGTTTTTAATAGCCTAAACATACGTCTTAATAACGTTTCTCTTTATTTTTTAGAGGTCTGGCAATACATTCGCAGCAGCTGGCTGGATCCATACAAACACAAGTTTGTAGCCTGCTGGATCGACAAACGCCGAAACTACGGCAAAACTACGACGAACCGAGTTGAGAGCCAGCACACAAATCTGAAAAGGTACCTCAATGGAAGCAACAACTCGCTTGACACAATTGCCAGACACATCCCTAAAAATGGTTCAACTCGCAGATGAAAGAAATCGGTAAATCTTTTCAAGACTCCCGTTCCAAGGTCATGGAAGGACATCGACAACACGTCTGGTTGAAGAAGTTACTAAACAGGGTGTCGATTCACGCTCTGGGTCTACTTGTGAACGAGTATGAGTTGATACACAAGATGCGTGACGGCGGTGCTTCATGCGACCACTATTTGTATTAGTTTTCGGGGCTGCCATGTGCTTGTCGGATTGAGGGATACATATACGTTATCGTCCATAGATGACCAAAATCAAAAGAAAAGTTTTTTCGCAAGATCATATCTGCTATTCCAGGGAGATCTAAAAAGAAGGAGCCCGAAAAAAGAGAGGACCCTCGGGGGTGTCCCAAAAAACCAGATCCCCCGAGGCACAGCTCATACACCCCAACTCCAGATCTCCCCAGACACAGCGCCTACACCCCATCCTCGTCACGGGTACCCAGCAACGAAACCCCCACCCCATCCTCGCTGTCTCGTTCGTTGTCCCAGTCAGCGTCGCGGTTTAAAGATCCTCAGGGACGACCTAAGACATCGAAACCTTCGGGAGCTCACCTCGTGTTTCCTTTGATGGTTCCGCCAGCGCAAGTACCGGCGATAGAAATGTTTAAGAGCGTCATTCCTAGATGGGCCCAGCCGTTCGTCACAGACAACAAAAACGTACGCCCAGACGGTAACTGCGGTTTCCGAGCAATCGCCGTGGGTTTGGGGATACATGAGAAACACTGGCTGGATATTAGGCGGGCAATGCTGAATGAGCTGGAAACCAACGAAGGGTGGTGAAGGGCGATGTTCAGGAAAGAGGATGAAAGATTGTACGGCTGGGTTCATTCCCGCATTCGGTACTCCAACACGGTCAAACCGGCGCCGCCGAGTCATTGGTTCAGCGTACCCGGGCACGGGCACGAGGCTGCTCAGACATACACGTGTGTTTGTCAACCTAGCTGGAAATCAGACCGAATCTTACTTCCTATTGAGAATCGGTCCTGACTTGATTCCGGATCCACTGGTTATAGGCATCGCTAACTGGGGAGATGATCACTGGATATATATCAAACTTGTAGGAGATTTCCCAATGCCTACGCCGAACCGTAATTGGGAAAGAAACGCCGTGCCGGCAGCCCTCGAATGGAAAACACTGTACAGACAACGTTTGAAGGAGTACGAACAGATACGCGAGGGTTGGCAAAGGGAACCCTC